>NC_139217.1:309543554-309693554 GCF_055691185.1 Crinia signifera
TCATGGATCTGCCTACAGGCTGATCCGCAAATGGTGCTATCAGTTGCTAATTTGTATGTACAAATGATCTCGTGAATACACACTTATCAATCCACTGCCTGATATGTCTGTCAATAGTCATTTAAATATGACCTTCCATAGTTATATTCAATGGCTGCTTGGCCCACCTATCGTGTGGGTAGACCATACACACAGCCAGATATATTGATATATCTGGATAATAAATTACCATCAGCTGTGCTGTAGGGTTGGCATGGATGACGTCAGCTCTTAACTAACATTTTTTAAACACAGCAGATTGGCTGGTGCATTATCACTTTTCACTTTATCACTTGAGCAGGCTTAAATCCCATAAGCCCTATACACACTGTAGGATATTGTAAAAGATATCCCTCAGAAATGGGCTTCTGAGTCATATCTTTTACAGTATCTTTTGGTGTGTAAACTCAATATTGTTAATGATGAGCGCTCTAGCGCATCATTAATTAACCCCTTTCATTGTCTGACATATACAGATGATGGAGAACCTTGTTAACCAGATCCCACTCCCCTGGTCGCTCCCTCTGAAATTGCTCCCTCCCCACTGGCATTGGCAAGTGTGTATGCACTTGCCGATGTCAGCACCATGCCGAGTTCCAGCTGCCACCGATATCAGAGTCGGCAGGGATCGGCTAGTGTGTATGGGGCATAAGTGTCATGAATTCAGTGCATCGGGAAAGTATTCACAGCGTTTTACTTTTTTCCTACCTGTGCTATAGTACAGCCACATTCCAAAATAAAATAAATTTGTTTTTCCCTCCTCAAAATTTTACACACAAGACCCCATAATGACAACATGAAAAAAGTTTGTTTTGGAGATTCTTGCTAATTTACTAAAAATAAAAAAAACAAAGAAATCACATGTACATAAGTATTACCAGCCAGGGATTACTGTACGAGCCTCCAAAACGGCAGTACAAGTACCAGCACTCCCTGCCAAATGCTGATCCAATACAGACCTCACAGCCAGTGTCATACAAAATTGAAATTGCTCAAATCAATTTACAAGTAGTAGCAGTTGCTAGTAAGGGAGATGTTTTCCAGAAAAGACAAATATACAAAAGTTTCCCCCAGCACACTGCTGCTAACCAGTAAGAAGGCTGTTCTTGTATTAGTAAATAAATGCAGAGACCTTAGTCACACACATTTGCAAATATATGATAAGCCACACATGAAAGGGTCAGACACTTCCCACAGGAAATAAATGGCCTCTTGAAGCTCGGCATATATCCAAACTACTTACTTGTATCCAAACATAACAGCTCCATCTCCATCTAATGTAATTTTCCTACAAGTCTAGAAAGATGAATGAAGTAAACATATTTGAAACAGTAACAGGATAATTTGGGGTTTTCTATTTCTTCCAATAATATTAATTTTAATAAGACAATTAACAATACCGTGTATCAATTTAATAAAGCAAAATGGTTAAAATCTATACTAAATGTAAATAAGTCTAAAAGATATACAGTTCATTCTGACTGACCTAAAAAGCTGTAGCTGATGATTTCTGGCCTTGTTATGCCTTTGGGATGCCTCTCTTCATTGACTAGTAATGGAACTCCATGTGCCTTGATACTTATTTTCTGTCGTAGAAATTTGCTGATGGAATGCTTGCCATGCTCATCACTGACAGCGTGTCAAAGAACACTGCTGCAGTGCACGGCGGGTGTGGTACTTACCCATCCGTGCACTGTAGCATCTCTCCTGCCTCCTGACCCCAGACAGATGGTGGGGTCATGAGGCAGGAAGCTAGCCGGAGGGTTCTGGCAGGCAGCTATAGGGGTCTGGTATGTGGTCTGTGTCGGGAGGCCAGCACCACCATCTTGGATTAGGTCAGCACAGCACAGCCATTGTTGAGCCAGAGCTCTGTCTAGCCTTCTCCTTCATGACAGACAATAGTAGCCATCCTCATGGTATTTAGAGGGCATACCTGGTCTCTATGGCTGTCAGTACAAACTGCAGCATGCTTGTCAGAGTCTCCTGGTATTGTCGGCCTTCCTGCTTGTCTTCTGCCTTGCCAGCCTGCATTTCCAGATGCCTATTGGATCCCTGGCCTATTTATTCTGCTGGACTCCTGAACTGTAATTGGTGCCAATATTCCTAACCTGACCTACCCTGTCATTGTATCTGTGCTACCCAGCAGGGAAAGTTTTAGACCAACTCCTCTTTCGAGCTACTCTTTCAAGTAACCAGCCTCATCCAGTTCTTCGTCTCCTGAATATCTTTATTATTATCAAGTCTTCCAATATTCCATCCTCCCCATTCCAATCCCTAAATATTTATTTAGCTTTCGTCAGCTTTTCTCTACCAGTAAGTACGGGAAAACTAATCTCAAAGCCATTAATTGTGTGATTTCTCTACAAGCATTATTCTATTTTTAAAGATGTTATTTGGGAAATTCTATTTACTGTTTCATTATTTTGTGAACCTATGTAAAAAATATGTTAAGCGACTTCCGGCTCCGCCCCCGAACGATGCAGTAGCAGGCTGCAGGAGCTCCGCTGCCCGGGCACCCCACGCCGCAAATAACGGGCTGAAAAGCCTCTCCAAAGCCCGCCCGCCACCCCCTGATCCCTGCCGGAGACCCACGCTGTATGAAGCGCTACCTTAGCGCGATGCCCGGCACTTCCACGCGACAGAAAAGAGAGAGAGAGAAGCCAGCTCTGGGATCCAAGATGGCGCTGGACGCCGGGACCCGGAAAGCTCCCTCCTCTCCACAAGCCTCTGCACCCAGAATCGCCTCCTCACACAGCACTCCCTCCTCTGTATGTGGGGACCTGGAACCCCCTCACAGTGAGTACAGACCCCCTGACATACCGCTGCCACCGCTGACTGCCCCTGTTACATATGGGGACATGGTTGCAGCCATCAGGGCAGCCATTGGACCCCTCTTAAAGGAACAGACTGCAGACATTAACAAGCAGTTGGCCCAGCTGCAGCAGAGGGTTCTCACAACAGAGCAGACTGTGGGTGCAAATTTTGCTGACATAGCAGAACTTAAAGACTCAGCACAGAAAGCCCAGAAAGAAATCAATTATTTACATAACAAAGTTCAGGACTTGGAAAATCGCTCACGCAGGTGTAATCTGCGCATAATAGGACTACCCGAATCAGTCCAAGGCCAAGCCCTGTTTGATTTCATCCGTTTAACACTCCCTGAGCTACTCAAAATTACAGATAGATGTGAGGACCTCATCATAGAACGTGCTCACAGGTTAGGCTCCACTCGGCCACAAGAGGGAGCCAGACCACGTGCTGTAATTTTCAAACCCCTCAATTTCCTCCACAAGGAGTTGATATGGACGGCCTCCAGAAAACACAGAGACCTAACCTGGCAAGACCAAAAAATTCTAATATTTCAAGACTTTTCGGCCGAGCTCTCCAAAGCCCGGAGAGACTTTGCCCCTATATGTGCCAGATTAATCAAAGACGGAGTGAAGTTCGCCATGTTATACCCCGCCAGACTCCGCATATTCAAAGGGAATTCCTTCAAGGACTTTAACTCCTACCAAGATGCTGAGATGTTCCTCATGGAAGAAAACGAAGATTCTGATCCCCCCCAGCACTGGGCAGACATTGTAACATAAACCCTGACCCACAGGGACAGACTACCCTCTTCAACAGAGTCCATTGATTCTAATTGAGCCGCCCCATGTGTCAAACCCTGGAAAACCTCCTCATCTTCCCCCTCCCACAATACCCCCAGCAAGGACCCTGATGATGAACATTCATAACGTCGGTGAACCCGGACAAACAACCCCCTGACACCCCACCAAAATTCATCCATTTCTCCAAATGTCCACACCTCAACCACCATAATCCACATGCGGACCCCCTGTACGAAGGTTTTCTGACTCTCTACCAAAAGGAGATCCAGCTGGACACTTATGGTCCCTTCCCCCACTGCTCCAAAAGTTGGCGGAGATGCAGTTGTATCTCTGCCCTGAACATGACTCTGTTCAAGTTATCCTTACATCCTCTCCACTCCCCCCCCCCCCCCCTTTTTCTCCCTAATCCTTTTTGCCCGTGGCGGACACCGAGCTTTATATTGTTACCCATTCAAATGTTATCTCATAGTTGCGAGCGTGGAGTAGGCGCCCGGGTGGAGGAGTCACTCCCGCCCCCCTGTATTACAGCCCGAACCTCCTGATACAGGCATGGACGTTCGGCCTCCTTTTCTGGAAGTCTACTTATTGCAGTACCCCCCCCCCCCTCCTCCCTCTCCCCACCCTCATCCCCCCCTTCATTGCAGCTATGTAACAGTGTTAAGTATTATTGCTAATAGTAAATTGTATTTGATGACCAAGCTTTCATCTTACCCCCTTCCGGCTCCCCTCCATGTCAACTTTGACGGTGGGTAGTTGGAATGTGGGTGGGATAAACTCACCTCAAAAGAGGAAACGTATTTTGATGTATCTCAATAAATTGCATGTTGACGTTGTGTGCCTGCAGGAAACCCACCTTACCCAGACCGAGACGGCCAAGCTCCGGATGCTCAACTGGCAGGTTTTATCATCTGCTTCGTTCAACTCGAGATCCAGAGGGGTTGTGATCCTGGCGAAGAGGCAGATCCCACTAACCGCTGAACCGCTCCACTCTGACCCGAAAGGTAGATTCACACTATGCCGCATCACACTAACACAGTCCCAATACATAATTTTTAATGTTTACGCACCAAACACATACTCCAAAGAATTTTTCCTAAACATAATACAGATCCTCACCCCCTATCTACACCTGCCGATCATCCTATGCGGTGATCTCAATCTGATCTCAGACCCATACCTTGATAAACAGATCCCATCCCAAAGATCCCTTCCTGGGCTGGGCGTGCCGGCCATGGCGGCGAGGCTCCAACTAATGGACATATGGCGAGTGCTCCATCCTACAGAGCGAGATTTCACCTGCCTCTCGGCCTTTGCCGGCACCCTGTCAAGGATAGATTACATCCTCCTCTCCTCTAGTATGTTCTCCTCAGTACTCACAACCTTTATTGAACCCATATCGCTCTCAGACCACGCAGTGATCTGGACTAAAATCCGCCTTAAGCCAGAACAAAAATCCATTATAACCTGGAGATGCACCTCCTACCTCCCAGTCTCAGAATCATTAAAGAAAACCATACATGAGGCATGGGATGACTATGCCACTCACAACTCCTCTATAGAGTCTTCTAACCCATCTCTATACTGGCAAGCCTCAAAGGCCACAGTGAGAGGAGCCATTATCTCCCATACCGCATCACACAAAAAAACAATTGCCCAAGACTTTGCCAAAGCACAAGCAGACCTCTCCAGTAAATATGTCACCTACAAAGATAACCCAAACCCAAATTCAAAACTAGAATACCAACAAGCGAAAGCTTCATTCGAAGGCCTTTTCATAAAATCTGAATCTCTCCACTCCCTAGCATCAGGGGCCCGTTTCCATAGGTACGGGAACAAATCAAGCAAGCTTCTTTCAAACCTGTTAAAAGGCTATCAAACCCCTTCGATAGTTCACCCCCTGAAACGCTCAGATGGCACTCTAGCCACATCAACCTCCCAAATCGCGCATACCCTGTGTGATTTCTACACCTCCCTATACGCTGCCCCCCAAGCAGATAAAGATCAAGCCAGACAGTTCTGGGAAGGCCTAGAAATTCCAAAGATATCTCCCACTGAGGCTGCCACACTGTCAAACCCCTTTACCCTTGAGGAGGTCCAAAAAGCCATTACAGGCCTTCAATCTGGGAAGGCCCCTGGACCTGATGGTTTTACACCTGATTTTTATAAGATCCTATCTCCCAAAATCGCCCCTACCCTAGTAGCACTGTTTAACCAAATCCTACAAACCAAGTCTGCCCCCCCTCACTTCAATCTAGCCTCCATCAAGGTCCTCCCGAAAGCAGGGAGAGACCTATCAGACCCTGGCTCATACAGGCCCATATCCCTCCTGGATATTGATTATAAAATCCTTACAAAGATACTAGCAGAACGACTGAAGATCCTGCTTCCCTCGGTGGTGCACCCCGATCAGACGGGGGTCATCACTGGAAGGAACCCAGCCACAAACATTAGAAAGGTCCTCACAGCCTTACATGTCTCCCAGGGGACTGTGTCGAACACTCCCCTAGCTATTATCTCACTAGATGCTGAGAAGGCATTCGACATGGTCCTCTGGGACCACCTTTTTGATACCCTTCACCGATTTGCCCTACCAGACTCATTTATCAATCTACTACGTGCCCTCTATAGTAACTCCTCATCCCGAATCATGTGCAATGGCTCCCTCTCAGACCCTTTCCCAATATCCCGCGGCACTAGACAAGGCTGCCCCTTATCCCCCCTTCTCTTTGCCCTGGCACTAGAGCCCCTTGCCACAGCCCTACGCCAAACCCCTAGTTTTGGGGGAATTCGGGTGGGGAGTGCGGAACTACGAGTTTCTCTATTTGCCGACGACATGTTGTTGTTTTTGACCTCGCCAGAGCACTCCCTGCCTGAGGCCCTCCGGATTATACAATCCTTTAGCTCGTTCTCGGGCTATAAAATTAATATTTCCAAATCTGAGCTCATGATGCTCCGTGGCCCCCCACCGCTCTTCCCGGCAGAGTCACATCTATCCTCGATCAAGACCAAATCTTCTCAGATTAAATATCTAGGGGTGAATATACCAAACCACCTCAACAAATTATATACATGTAACTTTGATCCCCTAATGGTCTCCATGGCTAGCTCCATGGACACTTGGACCGGGCTCCCCTTGTCACTGCTGGGAAGAGCGGAGGTTATAAAATCCATCGTCCTCCCACGCCTGCTTTATGTCCTTCAGATGCTTCCAGTGAAGATATCCAACACAGATATCAAACGCTTCAACTCACAAGTGACAAAATTTCTATGGAGTGGGAAAAAAGCCAGGATAGCTCTCCACAAACTAAACCTCCCAAAAGCTCTAGGAGGGTTGAACATACCCGACCTTAAACTTTACTCCAAATCCCTACTCTGCAGATTCGCTGTAGGCTGGCTCGCGGAAATGAACAATTATTTTGACTATACTCTAGACTGTGCCCTATTCTCCCCATACTCCCCAGGCGCCTTATTACACACCCCAAAATCTAAAATCCCCAAACACATTAACCAAAATCTACTATTCAAAGACATACATGCGGCATGGTGGTCTGTCTCGGAAGCCTTGGGTCATGACCCCCTGGTATCCCCTTGGTTGCCCATTTGGGGTAATCCAATGCTCCCCTCTAGCTTAGACTGCTCTGGATTTCGGAGACTCTTTCAAAAAGGCCTGAAACGTATATCTCAGGTTTTTGACCCTGGAGGCCGACAATACTCCATCATGGAGCTACAAAATTTATTTAACCTTCCACAAACATCCTCTTTCCCCCTGTTTCAACTGAACCATTACATCCGCTCTCTCCCTCCAATAAATCACACCAAACCTGCCGAGTTGCTGCTATCCGGAGTGATGACCAAGTTTCAAAGGGGTAAGTTTAAAACTAAGCTACTTTATGAACCAGTGTCAGTAATACCAGCTGATAAATATCAATCACAAGTAGCCAGGTCGTGGTTGAGGGACGCCTCTTTATTGATAGATACATCCATAATTTTCAAATACCACCACAAAACCCTTAAAATTCTAAAATCATCCATCCTGCAGGAAGTCCACTTGAAGTCCATCCACAGAGCATACATTTCACAACACCAGCGTAGCTTCTTTGTGGAAGATGAAGATGGCTCCTGCCCCAAATGTCATGCTCAGGGTGTGTCCTTCAATCACAACCTCTGGTCCTGCAGGCACATAGCACGTTTTTGGAACAAGCTAGTTAGTTATATTAGACACACTTACAAGATAGATGCAAAACTTGACCCCATCCCACTTTTATTTGCTAACTTTGACTCCTGGCCTATCCCTCCCCCAACCTCCAACCTTATCCCTATCCTCACCCTCACAGTCACGGTGGCAAAAAAGATTGTATTAAACTCTTGGATCAAACCCCATCGCCCCACAGTGACCGAGGTGGAGGCCTTGTTGCTAAAATACATGCATTATGACAAATATGACCTACTCAGACATGCTAACCCTTCTTCATCCACAAAATTTGTATCCACATGGGGACCGTTTATATACAGTCGCCCTCTCACTCAGAGGACAGAGATCTGTCATCTTCTAGAGATCCCCCCTTGAAGAGACTTAACCTAAGTCACCCCTGACTAAACTTTAGTACCTAAGATATGACTTGGCTGCAAACCCCCCCCCTCCCCCCCCCCTCCCTCTCAACCCTTCAATATTCCTCCTCATTCTTCCCCAGTTATTTCAGATCCACCATTTAGAATAAGGAAAGAAAAAATAGAAAAGTTTAGGTTTAGAGACGTATATTTAATATAATGTGAACACTTTTGATGCTTATCCTGTTAGGCACAGGCCCCAGACTGTGCACCATGAACCAATGTTGGCTAAATACGGGAATGTTTGTTAACTTTCCAAGCAAGACTTTTTATGCAAGATTCTGTACCCCATGCTAGGGGCAAGTGCACACACTGTTATTCTTTGTTGTAATGTGCGTCTTTACTCCTTAATAAACAGAATTTAAAAAAAAAAAAAAAAAAATATGTTAAGCCAGCTCTGTTTATCCCAAAGTTCCTGAGTCAGCGGCGGTTTGTGCATCTAACCTGAATCCATCCAACCCCATGAGCTTGATAAAGCCCCAAGATTTTCTGGGAAGAAGTCTAGGTTGGAGTCCAAGAAGTGAAGTTTCTAAGAAATGTTGCATCCCTTTCATCCATTGTATGACTTTACTAGATTACGCTCTATAGAGGTAGCTTGCTGCTTTATTTATTTTCACCCCCCAAAAAAACAAGTAAATATATTGTTGCATGAAAACCAGGCTAATTTATTCCAGTGGATTTAAAATTTCCTGAATTTTTTTTTTATCATCCATTACTGATCTTATTTGGGGCCATATAAAAATCCCTTCTTTCAGTTTTCAATCACTTAATTTTGGAAATTTAGATTTTAATAATATCATAAAAGTAGCTGAATTTTTATCAATAGCTTTTACAAATTGTTTAATCAGTCCTAGTTTAATATGCAGTGGAGGTAAATATAATGGGGCCGCACAGACTGTGTAATGGTTAGCATTACAGCCTCACAGAATTGAGGTCATCAATTTGATTCCCACCATGGCCCTAAAGGTGCTCATACACTGAGGCGATTTGGTCCAATTTCGGCCGATTTCGGATGATTGCGACCAATCGGCCCGTTATATCGGACCCAATCACCTCTCCTTGACATGCAGTTGGGTCTGATGTGTGGTCCTGTGAGCATCAGACCCGACCAGGTAGTCGAACCGGCTGGCCATCTCACCACCCGTTCTGGGACCTCCCTACAGGCAGCGAGGCGGGAGGGAATCAGGGACGCATGCGATCCATCACAACAGATTGCATGTGTCCCTGCCACCGGGAAGGTCCCAGCGGCTTGCAGGGTATCGGGTGTCCGAACACTGCTGCGAGACGTCGCAGCAGTGTATAGGCACCTTAACTGTGCAGAGTTTGTATATTCTCCCCGTGCTTGAGTGGGTTTACTACGGGTACTCCAGTTTCTTCCCACAATCCATAAAGATACTGGTAGGTTATTTGACTCATAACAAAAAAAATGTAACCCTAGAATTAATGTGTGTGCATGTACATGGGGTATGGAACATAGATATTAAGCACCACTGGGGCAGGGAATGATGGCCAGATATTCTCTGTCAAGTGCTGTGGAATATATATATTATATATGTGCACTATATAAATAACTAATAATAAATAAATGAATTATATACCTTTTCTGAATCCACTAAAGTGTTATTTAACACATTTTTTTGGCCAGGAATGTAGTGAGACTTCCTATCCCTCAGTGGTGTATTTATAATTGGTGCAATGTGCATGGTGCGCACCCCGCACACACTGCACCCATTGTTAAATATGGTACTTGTGTAGTTTCACGGCGTGCTCAGACTGTACTGCATTGTGCAGAGTGCGGCACTGCAGCCAGGAGAGAGTAGGGGGTTTGATCAGAAAGAGGCTGCACACGGACCTCCTACTCTCTCCTCACCTCTACTGTCCCATTCACAAAAGAAACAGAATTTAGTTTACCCAAGTAGCAAACCAATCAATCAATCAATCACCTTGCTTGATTTTAGTTGTTGGGGAGAGACTGCAGGGGTACACATTGTCTGTATGTCTCTGTCTCTCTGTCTATGTGTATACAAAAAAACTTACATTTTAAAAAAAAATGTTAACTGTTAGAAACACACTCTAAAGTATTCCCCCTCCCTTAGCATTCAATTGCAGCCATTTTCAGGTTGTTTTTATGCATGTTTTGCCGATGCAGTTTAAATGGCCGCAAATTTGACAAATAATTCACTGATCTACACATTTTTCTGTCCGTGGCGGATTTTTCAACTAGTCGAAAAATCGGTACTCTTACTCATGGGTCCTCAAACTGCGGCCCTCCAGATGTTGTGAAACTACAATTCCCAGCATGCCTTGCCACAGTTTTAACACTCCCTTATAGGAAAACTGTGGCAAGGCATGCTGGGATTTGTAGTTTCACCACATCTGGAGGGCCGCAGTTTAAGGACCCATGCTTCTTACTGAATAAATTGAATGTAAATTTGACCTAAACACGCCAAAAAGACGGCAATTGATGAAAAAATTCTAATCACATACGGTATTTGATTTCAGAATGTAAACTGCAGTAGTCACTATTCAGTTTTGCTGTGGAAAAAAAATGTTGACCAGTTTAACAGGACAGATTGAGCTAAAAGCTCCTATGGCATGCTTCAGAAAGATACTGTAATTACAAACAGTATTGCAAGATCCATGCTTTTAGCAAATTTGCATCCCCAGTCATTATAAAACACAATCCATTGGTAAAAAGAAAATGCATAGCTACAGTTTTCTTTATTATTTTTCTATACTGAATGTTCAGTCATATTATTAATAATAAATATTACATAATCATTTTGAAGAGAAGTGTATAAAGCAGTCATGTCATATTTTTTTCCATTGTTTTTTGCATCTACTTAAATAAACATTTAACAACAACCAGCAAGTGGACCAAGCATTTTTAGTAAAGTCCTGCTACCTGAATTTGTTTAAAGTAATAGATTAGAGGTGGGATTTTTTAGAAAAATCACAAAGCGTGACTATTGCAGAGTCCAAGGTGTGCCAAATTGTGCCATACATGGCGCAGCAAATCCAAGATGTATGTGGACACATCTGTATATGGCTTCTGGTAAGGAAACTCATTGACGTCACAACTGCCAAAAATAAAAAAATATTGCTAATGTGGTTACATGCATCCTGTACTGTATATTATACATTAAGTAGCTGGGTCAGTTTTACGAGGTCTAGCTAGGTTGATGGAATTAATTAACAAAAAATCCCTGATGTTATTAATATGCACTCTTTGGGTGTGGCTGAGAGAAGCAGATGGGAGATGATGGTGAGGCTGATAAATGCAGGGAAAGAGAAGGCACAAAGAGAAGATGATCATGTGGTTGAGAGACGCAGACAGCAGATTATGTTATGTCTGAGAGATGACACAGGTAGGAGTGATGGTGGGTAGGGCCGGACCGGCCATCTGGCACTTCTGGCAAATGCCAGAAGGGCCGATGGCCTTGTGGGCCAGTTTTGTGAATCCGTTTTTTTTCAGCACTTACAGCAAGATTTTCTGCTTATAGCATCTTTGCAGATTTCAGTCTACTGCTAAGTCATCTGAGGTAGAGATGGTCAAAACGGATCATTAAGCTGAGCCTGGATCCGCCGGATCTCTCGGTGAAAAGATATGTATCTTTTAGACGGGTCCTCGGCTCGCTTTCCGGGGAATATACATGACCGAGTAAAAACACTGATCGATGGCTGGGTGCAGAATCACCATCGATGGCAACCATCGATGGCATCTGCACCGATGGCCATCCCTGGCAGCAGCAGCTAATCTTCCTATCACTTGTAGTCACAGCACTGTACTCAGTCTCCAGAGGTAGTACATCTCAGCTGCCACAGGTGGCAGCACTGAGATCAAGAAAATGCATTGTAATGGAAAACGAAACTGAAACGGATCACCTTTTTAGGATCGGCGGCTCACTCGTTCTTGAATGGGAACCGTTCAAAAGATCTGGTTCGTTCGTTCGCGAATGACCCATCTCTAATCTGAGGGGTGATTGTCCCATTCCTCTACATTATGTTAACCACCATGCTTGGTGTTAACATAATTGTATCATAGTCTAAGTGAGTGACCAACGATGTAGAACTGGTGTAGAGAGACTGATGGTATAACCCAAAGTCCAATGGCCTAGTACAGGCATGTCCAAACTACATTATACTAGACTTATATGAATCCGCACATAATCGAAGAAATGAGTCTCAAATCAGAAAAACCAACATAACACGCATTATGGACATTAGTTGTGTCAGTCACAGAGTTGGTGGTGCTCCCAGAACAAGTTCAGGAAAACTCTATTATGGGGGGTTCCTGTATAGGGGTGCAGGGAAAAAAAAGACTAATTATGTATTTTCGGGCACTCTTTATTGTTTAATTAGTGTTAATTGTTTTGTTAAAAATCAACCTTTATTAAATATGCCTTAAAACGAGTTGTGCTTGGTATAGAAAAATGCACAAATAGTATGTGCTTTGTATCAAAAAAACATAAAGAGTATAAATACGTCCATTTATTGAACAAATATCAAACAAAGGGTTGTACAATCTCCCCTTTGGGTTCCCAGATTATTTGTCTATGACCATATATACCATAAAGATATATTAGTTTGTACGTCCAAACTACAGTATGGCCCTCCAGCTGTTGTGAAACTACAAGTCCCATCATGCATTGCCACAGATTTGGGTAGTCAGACGTAAGCCGGTTTGGTACACAGGATGGTAATCAGACGTTATCCGGTTTGATACATAGATGGAGCGTAGCAGGATCTGAGCAGGCAGAATACTCAAACAGAAATTAGATACAAGAAGTGTCTATTTATAGGCCCAAATAGGAACAGAATCAAAGATGACTTCTCTTTGATTCCAAACTGGTCATCTTGGAAAAGGGCAAATCTAATGGTAAGCTTGCAATTACAGAGACCTCTAGTGGTTAGAGGAGCACATAATCAGAGACATTCCTTACTGTTGTGTTGTGATCTGTGGATCTGTGCTTTGACTAAAGACTGGTTGGAACAAAAACCTGGTAATGGATGAGAGTAAATGACAGTTGACCATTTGCTTTGAAATGCTGGAAAACTGCAAAAAACTGTCACTCATCCATTACCAGGTTTTTGTTCCATCCAGCCCAATCTGACAATCGATCTGTAGATGTATGGCAGCCTTTACTGTGCAGTTAGCACTAACATTACAATCATTGGTGAAGAATGATGTTGAAGAGCAGCACTTGTAGCAGATTACATTTTTTCTTAAGAAAGCTTTGTGAATTTCCAGAGAATTTCCTCTGAAGGCTTTGCATTTCAGGAGAGGATGCAGTTTCTAATGCAGAGGACATGGCAGGATCTTTATTTCTGGTCTCTTGATGAGTAGAGCTGGTAGGCCTGTGGGAGGAATCTGAATAATTCACATTAGTCTTGTGAACTGTAACTGATGTATTTTGGGGTTAGGTAACTTAGGGTTTGTACTTGCAATTGTAAAGACAAAGCTAGGATAATTTCTGGTCTTAGCTTTTTGATGTACAAAGTGTACAAAAACAGAGACAGGTGAAAATGAAATTTTGGTCTGCTCTTTACATTTAGAGCCACAAATTACCAATTGTTTCTGCAGATTGTAAGGTAGCTTATGCATTATGCATATATCTGGCTGTGTCGAATAAGGCAAATCTCCTTCACACTTGGCTTCTTGAAGTTACATTAGTAAGTCACTTAATTCTCTGAGCCTGTGACAGTCCTTGTTAGGTAAACTAGAGAAATCATCAGTTCTTTTGAACAGTGCATTTTCTATTATCTCTGGGCTCATAGCACTGATGTCTACCCCAGATCATTTTAAGGTCATTCTTAGGGTTGGTAATAGTGATCACTCTTATCCTTCTAGTTCGGTATATTCATTCCCAAGCCATTTAATCAAGAGGTCTATCTTTGGCATTTTGGAAAGAGCAGTTACCAGGCTCCAGATCTGAAGCTCCCAGGAGGATCATTGAACTTTGAAAGTCCCTTTATCACTTTGAGAAAGAAACTTACCAAAGTCTAATGGGTTCTGATTGGCTGCAGTAGATGCGGTTGGTGCATTAACATTGTGGGTAAGTGGTGTTGTCATACCTGCTATGACTGTCCTATGTGTCCAGAATTAAAGGGATGAGGTGGTAACCCTAGTCATTGTTCCTGGTGGCTTGTATCATGTCACTTTTGTGTTCAGGAGGCGGAGTCTTTGTTACAATTTGCAGATTCAGACATTTGGGTTAAAGTTCTCGACCCGGAGGTGACTGTCCAGAGGCGGCAGCGGGAGTCCTGGCACCGTCACGGAGGTGACTGTCCAGAGGCGGCAGCGGGAGTCCTGGCTGGAGGAGGCGAAGCGCAGCTACGCTATGCTGACAACGTAGCCTAAGGAGGTGACGTGCAGTGACAGCCAGCTGGCCGGTCAGCGGGGCAGAGGTAGCGCAGCGCTACAGGAGTTAAGGAGGGGGAGTGGGGATCTGGCAGTGCCAGCAATGTATGTAATTCAGCGGGGATCATGATGGACGTTTGCCGGGCCGAAGGAGGGTAACAGAGTAATATGGGCTAGGTGAAATGAGGGAGATTGCTAGACTAATGAGGGAGAGAGGGAGTTTGCTGTTATTTCAGGGAGTCTCCTGCAGAATTTAAACAATGTGGGTCGGGAGTGGCACAGGTAAAAAAATATATAAGAAATATGATAATATTAACGTACATTAATCGGACAAAACCAACGTAGGTACCACTAATAAACAGATGTTGAGTGGTATTTGGTTGGTGGTGCTCCCAAAATGTTCAGCTTGGTAACTGACTAAAAAAAGGGGGTCACAAAGTGACAGAGAAAGGAAGAACAAAAAGGCTTTCTGGGGCACACTTGACTGAAAATTGATTATAAATATTAATACATAACTTTTAATGGATATTGAAAGCTAAAACAAATGTACTGAATCAAAAAATTACACATCATAGATATAAGCATCAAGACACTTGGTGGCGAAAATAAACAAGGTAAATTTTATGCTCTCTGAATAATAGATTGGTACATTGAAAATTACATCATATCTCAATGGGCATGTGGTGACAGGAGCAAAAGGGGTCAAAAACGCATGACACTTGCCCCCTGCTGTTGATGTTAATATAGTCCCGGTATAAAGAAAAAATATATGCAACACTGGTAAGACAAAAATTGGTTTGGAGAAGAATAGAGGACTCCCTTAGTCGGACAAGGGTGTATCCATTGTCCGTGCTTGGTTACAGCAACTGGTATTCCCAAACGGTCTCCCAGAGAGGTACTAGCCAGTCCAATCACTGCTTAGCTGCTGAGTGCGGGATGGAAATCAGGCGGACCAGTGATGTATGGCCGTATTTAACACAGGTGAAAGACAACACACTGTCTTATAATGGGCAGCCAAGTGTGCTTCTGCTTTTTGCTCAGTGAATCCTCGATCACCCTGTTGCCTGGTGCATTGCAGGGGGAACAGGATCACTGAGACAAATGAGAGAGTCACGGAAAGTTTAGGAGAAGTGAGGATAAATTAGTGGAAATCTGTGACACATCTTCTGCTGTCCACCATCAATCATAAAAGTCAAATAGCAGATGAGAGAGATAGTAGTCACAAATTAGACCACCCAGAAGTAGAAAAAATCCCAGCGTTTTAGGCTCAAAAAAGTAAGTAATTGTACCCTTATCTCCACTCCGGGAGTAGTACAGGTGGTGTCAATGTTAGTCGCACTGATCACCACTCCATGCCATAGGGATAATTTGATGAGAAATAATAACTGTCAGTACAGTGAAAGTAACTATCAGTACAATACTGTTAGTACGTGGTCGGACAAATTTTAAATTGTCTCCCATATAGTAACCAATGCATGTAGTCACACAACTGTTGACTCTGAGGCAGTCAAAGTTATTTCTGGGGTGTAACCAAGGATCGGAAAGAAAAACAATCACAAAGTATAATTCTAACAATTTTATGTTTGACAGATAGTCAGAGAAATTGTTATTGATCATAAGAATTCAGAGTAATGGTGATATCGCTGTCAGAGTTTAGCATATGCACAATTTGTTCACTCCAATGCTTATGATAATTAGCGTAATCAGCATAGACAATTAATATAATCCACAGGAGCAGACAGTAAAGCTTAACATATAACTCAGTTGAACCAGTGAGTGTAGTTAATCTACTTAGCGCAGGGTAAATTGACAGTGTCGCTAGTGTAGGATACACAGTAGCTGAATAGATGGCTAGATAGTTGCTGTAATAGCGTTTGCTGGCTGCCACAGCTGAGTTCACGCTGCTTGACAGGACACTACGTGAGATGTCAACGCAGACAGTGTTCTCCAGGCTGGGCTGCAGCAGCAAGTTTGTTACCTGACCAGGGGATAGAGGAATCAGCTGTCAGCGGATCGCCAGTCTGGATGTTTGTAAATGGCGGCAGCGTTGGTATCCGCGCTCAGCAGACAGAAAGTTGAGCCGGGACTCGGCAGGAGGGGGGCGTGTCAGAGGCGTATACCTCTTACACGTGTTTCGCCGGTAGGCTTGATCACAGATGACGTCATCTGTGATCAAGCCTACCGGCGAAACACGTGTAAGAGGTATACGCCTCTGACACGCCCCCCTCCTGCCGAGTCCCGGCTCAACTTTCTGTCTGCTGAGCGCGGATACCAACGCTGCCGCCATTTACAAACATCCAGACTGGCGATCCGCTGACAGCTGATTCCTCTATCCCCTGGTCAGGTAACAAACTTGCTGCTGCAGCCCAGCCTGGAGAACACTGTCTGCGTTGACATCTCACGTAGTGTCCTGTCAAGCAGCGTGAACTCAGCTGTGGCAGCCAGCAAACGCTATTACAGCAACTATCTAGCCATCTATTCAGCTACTGTGTATCCTACACTAGCGACACTGTCAATTTACCCTGCGCTAAGTAGATTAACTACACTCACTGGTTCAACTGAGTTATATGTTAAGCTTTACTGTCTGCTCCTGTGGATTATATTAATTGTCTATGCTGATTACGCTAATTATCATAAGCATTGGAGTGAACAAATTGTGCATATGCTAAACTCTGACAGCGATATCACCATTACTCTGAATTCTTATGATCAATAACAATTTCTCTGACTATCTGTCAAACATAAAATTGTTAGAATTATACTTTGTGATTGTTTTTCTTTCCGATCCTTGGTTACACCCCAGAAATAACTTTGACTGCCTCAGAGTCAACAGTTGTGTGACTACATGCATTGGTTACTATATGGGAGACAATTTAAAATTTGTCCGACCACGTACTAACAGTATTGTACTGATAGTTACTTTCACTGTACTGACAGTTATTATTTCTCATCAAATTATCCCTATGGCATGGAGTGGTGATCAGTGCGACTAACATTGACACCACCTGTACTACTCCCGGAGTGGAGATAAGGGTACAATTACTTACTTTTTTGAGCCTAAAACGCTGGGATTTTTTCTACTTCTGGGTGGTCTAATTTGTGACTACTATCTCTCTCATCTGCTATTTGACTTTTATGATTGATGGTGGACAGCAGAAGATGTGTCACAGATTTCCACTAATTTATCCTCACTTCTCCTAAACTTTCCGTGACTCTCTCATTTGTCTCAGTGATCCTGTTCCCCCTGCAATGCACCAGGCAACAGGGTGATCGAGGATTCACTGAGCAAAAAGCAGAAGCACACTTGGCTGCCCATTATAAGACAGTGTGTTGTCTTTCACCTGTGTTAAATACGGCCATACATCACTGGTCCGCCTGATTTCCATCCCGCACTCAGCAGCTAAGCAGTGATTGGACTGGCTAGTACCTCTCTGGGAGACCGTTTGGGAATACCAGTTGCTGTAACCAAGCACGGACAATGGATACACCCTTGTCCGACTAAGGGAGTCCTCTATTCTTCTCCAAACCAATTTTTGTCTTACCAGTGTTGCATATATTTTTTCTTTATACCGGGACTATATTAACATCAACAGCAGGGGGCAAGTGTCATGCGTTTTTGACCCCTTTTGCTCCTGTCACCACATGCCCATTGAGATATGATGTAATTTTCAATGTACCAATCTATTATTCAGAGAGCATAAAATTTACCTTGTTTATTTTCGCCACCAAGTGTCTTGATGCTTATATCTATGATGTGTAATTTTTTGATTCAGTACATTTGTTTTAGCTTTCAATATCCATTAAAAGTTATGTATTAATATTTATAATCAATTTTCAGTCAAGTGTGCCCCAGAAAGCCTTTTTGTTCTTCCTTTCTCTGTCACTTTGTGACCCCCTTTTTTTAGTCTCCTGCAGAATGCAGGAGGGTAGGTAACTATGCTGTGCATACAATTGGTAGTAGTACTCATGTGTGAGGCCTTCCTGTAATAAAATTCGGCTACTTTTTATTTTATCTCTGGCAGTAAACCGGCATTTAAGAGTGATAAGCGGACTTTTTGAGAAAACGCAGATGTACAAGGGCATTTGAGGGGAAGGCTTGTGGCGTCAGTTCCTGCCCGATCCGACTGCTTCTATCGCAGCTGCTAAGTAAGTCCTTGGCTATGCACAGACTGCAAAGACTGCAAAAATCATTCGACGGTGAGCAGCTTGCGAACGGATTTCCAGCTAATTTCCAATCCAGCTAATTTTTGCAAGCTGTGCATGGAGTGGGATTTCACTCTGTCTGGGCAGTGATTCCCTGATCGCAGAGCACTGGAAATAATCAGTCAACAGTCAGAATATATGCATCACACTCGATGACAGTCCGATGTTTTGCTGTTCTGTCTCTCACTTAGTCCATGTATACAGCAAAACCACTTCTACCATAGAGGACATTTGTAAAACAGTAAAAAATACAAATAATGAAATTCAATTACAATAAGCATACAGTATGTGGTCAATCCATGTGGAGTGGTCCAGCCCTGGTTGCTTGCCTTTTTCTGTGTGTTGACCCCTTAAAATTAGTAGACAGAAACGACCATTACTTTATTTTTATTTACCTACATACGAAGATAGCGGCCATATTTGTATCATGGTGTATGAAATGTTTCACTGTTGCAAATGTTTGAGGTAAATGCAATATTTTAGCACAGAAAAGAAAGCTGGGATTAAAAAAAAAAAAAATATTAATTTTAGAAAATTTAAGCCCAAAATTAATAGTCAGATTTTTTTTTTTAAGTCTATTTTTTGCTTGTTTTCCAAAGGGAAGGAATAAAATTTCAGAGCTGTATTTTTTTTTTAATACTGTAGCTACTGTATATACTCAAAAATTTGACAAACTAATTTTGGGTGAAATGTAATAGGAGGAGAGAATCAGAAAGTGAGAGATTTGGTAAAGAAATCTCCAGTTTATTTATTTTTTTTTTAAAGTGGCAATCATTTACGTGGCAAAATCAAACTGGCTTTGCAGTGTAAATGATTGCTGCTTTACAAAAAAACCTGGAGATTTCTTACCAAATCTCTCACCCTATTACATTTACCCTCTGAGTTATCTATCTTGTCTACTATTTTTCTATTAGAGCTCTTCGAATTTCAAATTTTTCCATTTTTCCACCTAAATTGACCGCTAATATTTCTGGTGGGGGACCTGATAAAAATTTTAAATTCTCAGCATATACAGTACTCTATGAGGGGTAACTGTAACATGCTGAAATATAAATATTACCTGTAATTCCTCGGTAGATACATATTATTTAAACTAGCCTACTTATTATTTTGTTTTAGTCAGAATGGAAAATAGTTAATCACAGAGTCAGAAATGTTTTTTTTTTTTGTTATCCATGTCTGCATTTGTGAATCTTTATTTTACATTCTGACTAAAATTATAAATATAAATGTAGGCTATTTAAATTAATATTTACCTACAGAGGAATTAAATGTTACATAGTAACATAGTAGGTAAGGCTGAAAAAAAGACTTGCGTCCATCTAGTTCAACCTGGTATAGATATCCATTGCTGATTTGGTAGGTTCTGGTATTTTACAGACAAATTATATTTCTTATTTGTACCCATGGATGTTTTTCTCCAGTAAATGTTTGTCCAACTTTGCCTTAAACGCATTTAATGAGCCAGCCGCTACCACCTCTCTGGGAAGAGAGTTCCAGAGTTTGACTGTTCTGACCGTAAAGAAATTCTTTCTACTAGCTGAATGAAATCTTTTTTCTTCTAATCTATACTCATGCCCTCGCGTCCTAGATTCCTTTCTAGTAGAAAAGAGGGTGCGTGACAGTTCCTTATATTGGCCCTTGATATACTTGTACATGTTGAGCATGTCCCCCCTTAAACGTCTCTTTTCTAATGTAAATAGTCCCAAATTGCTTAATCTCTCCCCGTAGCTTAAATTCTCCATTCCCCTAATAAGCTTTGTTGCTCGCCTTTGGACTTTTTCTAATTCTATGATGTCCTTTTTATAGTGTGGGGCCCAGAACTGTACTCCGTACTCTAGGTGAGGTCTCACCAATGCTTTATATAGTGGCATAATTACCCTCGAGTCCCTAGTTTCCATTCCCCTCTTAATACATGCCAGAATTTTGTTGGCCTTTTTTGTAGCTACATTACAATGGGCACTACATCCTAGTTTGCTGTCTATTTGGACTCCTAGATCCTTTTCAAGTATGGAATTACCCAGTTCCTCTCCGCTAAGGTTGCAACTTGCACACTGGTTGTGTCTCCCAAGGTGCATAACCTTACATTTATCTACATTGAACCTCATCTTCCATTTTTTTGCCCACTCATCTAGAATTGCAAGATCATTTTGAAGCATGGTGACATCTTCTGATGATTTGATGACTTTGCTAAGTTTTGTATCGTCCGCAAAGATGGATACATTGCTGAGTAACCCTATCCCAATATCGTTAATAAAAATGTTAAACAAAATGGGCCCCAAAACCGAACCCTGGGGCACTCCACTTAGTACCGGTATCATATCTGATACGGCACCATTCACAACCACTCTTTGTTCTCTATTACATAGCCAATTCCCTACCCATCTGCAGATATTTTCACCCAATCCTAGGTTCTCCATTTTATTAATCAATCTCTTGTGTGGGACAGTATCAAATGCTTTAGTGAAATCTAGGAAAATCACATCTACAGCATTTCCATTATCGAGGTTTTTGCTAACCTCTTCATAGAACCCTAGTAGATTAGTTTGGCATGAACGATTTTTCACGAACCCATGTTGGTTAGCACTGAGTAGACTGTGATGATCTAAATATTTCTGGATACCATCCCTTAAAAATCCTTCAAATAGTTTACCCACAATTGATTTTAAACTAACGGGTCTGTAATTAGCGGGATCTTCCTTTTTTCCTTTTTTGAATATTGGCACTACCTCTGCTATTCTCCAATCTTTTGGTACTATACCTGACGATAGTGACTTGCTAAAGATATAATGTAGGGGGGTAGCTAGTTCATCCCTTAATTCCATTAATACCCTCGGATGAATCCCATCTGGCCCTGGTGATTTATTTGTTTTGAGTTTGCTTAGCCTCAGTATTATTTCCTTCGGCGTGAAATCCACAATGAGATCTGGCTTATTTGTCCCGTTTGTGGTAAATGTTCGTTCCACAGTCTGCTCTCCCTTAGTAAATACTGATGAGAAGAACTCATTTAACAGTTTTGCTTTTCCCTTGTCCTCAGTAACACTTTTTCCACTAGTATCAGTTAGTGGGCCTATGTTTTCCTTAATTAAACGTTTACTATTTATGTATTTAAAAAACTTCTTTGGGTTGGTTTTGCTTTCAGTGGCTATGCACTCTTCATATAATATTTTAGCTGCTTTGATTACCCCTTTACAAGTTTTGTTTGATTCTTTGTATTTTGCGAACGCCTCCTCATTCAAGTTATTTTTATAGAATTTTTGGTAATATTTTGTAGGAGTGGAGTAAACTGGGTTCAGAAATCCATTGTGTACATAATCCAAGATGAAATCCAAGGGTACCATTGGGTCAATGAACGGGATGCAGTTAAAATCCCGGCGGTCGGGATCCCGGCGTTCAGAATCCCGACCGCCGAAATGCCGACACATTCTCCCTCCTGGGGTGTCCACGGCACCCCTGGAGGGAGAATAAATTAGTGTGCCGAGCGTAGCGAGGCACCGGGCCCGCTGCGATCCACGTCCCCCCCTTGTTGGCATTTCGGCTGTCGGGATTCCGGCGTCGGGATTCTGAACGCCAGGATCCCGACCGCCGGGATTCAATACTGAATCCCAATGAACAGGTTAAACTACATCCAGTTGTGTATTATTAGAAAAATGTAGCTTGAAATATGCTGAAAATAATAGTTTTTATCCCAGCTTTCTATGACTTTTCTGAGCTGAGATATTGCATTTACCCCAAATGTCCACAACAGTGAAAACTGTCATAAGCCATGATACAGAAATGTCCGCTATCTTCATATGAAGGTAAATAAAAAGAAAGGGTACTTGTTTCCTAGCACGGCGCCCATCGCATACCGTACTTAGTGGTGTGCGATAAGATGCGATATTCCCATTAAATTAACCGGAGTGCTTGTACAATGAAATATCACATAGCATTGCATGCCAGCAAATGGCATGCGATGCGATTTTTAATTGTACAAGCACCCTGATGGGTGCTTACAATGTTAAATGCACCCCCATTGTCAACACCACCCCCACTATCAATGCCAACCCAAAGCATGGCGAGCGCAGCGAGCCCACGAGGCGGTACGCGTCCTCTGACCTTTTCATACCCCCATTATCCATGTAGGCGTGGAGTTGGAACTAGATAGTGTGGCGAGTGCAGCGGAATATGAGCATGAAGTGTGGCGAGTGCGGAATATGTGTAAAGTTATCCGTGTCTGCTTGCCACGCTTCGGGCTCGGTGGCTCGCTGCACTCGCCACACTATCTAAATACAACTCCACACCGACGTGTATGAAAAGGTCGGAGGACGCGTACCACCGCCGCTCGCCACGCTTCGGGTTGGCGTTGATAGTGGGGGTGGCGTTGACAATGGGGGTGCATTTAACATTGTAAGCACCCATCAGGGTGCTTGTATGATTAAAAATCGAATCGCATTGCATGCCGCTATATTGCATGCGATGCAATGCGATTGTATACGATGCACTTCGATCAAAATAGGGGGCGCCGTGCTAGGAAACAAGTACCAAATAAAGTAATGGTGGTTTCTAACTGCTAACTTACAGGGGTCATCGCTACTGCAATGCCCCCCCCCCCCCCTTCCCTGCGCTCCCACCACTGCTGGACCCCACCGGTGCTGACCGCTGGTTCCTATTTTACCTAGGGAAGGATGCTATGGGCTGCAGCCCATAGGTAAACACCGCCACTGATTGATCCTCTGGATAATGCAATGCAAACTCAACATGTAGTATGCAAACATTAAAGCATGCAATATGTATAAACATGAACAAGGTATTGTATGCACACAACGTGATGAAAACATATAGGAGGACCTACAGTATAGCAGTGTAAAGTGATACCGCTGTTCAGTGGTGTAGCTAGGTGCCACGGTGCCCGGAGCAAGGGCATGTTTCGCGCCCCCCCCCCCCGATTTGTAGCAGACGGGCCTTTTGCATGGCAAAAAGGGGGCATGGCCTAACATTATACCACACACTGTAATGCCCATTACATACTATATAACCATAATGCCTATTACACTCTGGACACTAAGTGCCACTTACCACCCCCCTTCCATAATGCACCTTACACTATATGCCACTCTGTAAATATAGAAGAGAAAGTGAGGGTAACGTAAAGTTATCCTTTTTAGAGGCGCTCGATAAATGAGCTGTATCACACAAGCTGCAGCAGTGTTAAGAGGTTGTCAGCCTCCAATTTGATCGAAAGAAAAAAAGAGGGGGTTTTTGCTGCGCTTTTTTGAAGTAGATAAATTTATTAAACAATATTATTCGACACAATTTAAAAATATATTTTCTACACAATTAAAAAAAAATTTTAACAATAAAAATGGAAAATAAAAAATGAGGTATATAAGGTGCGTGATTGTTTAAAGAAATTTCTCTTGGTTATTTCACATAATAAGGTGCAATTAGGTAGCAGTATAGTCACCCGTAACCGGTTACCAGGTATAGGTCCGTTCTTTTGGGACAAAGTAGGTTCTTGGACTGGGTTGTTAGTTCCCCCTTGGCACTTTGTAAATCTGCAGGAGTCCTTTATGGATTTGGCGACAGGTTGTGTTCCTGTGAGTTGGCAGTTGGCTGTATGGGGTCAGCAAGCTGGATATGCCTCTCTCTCTTATTGCCCAAGTTCCAAAGGTATGGCTCCAAATTTTCAGCAAATAAAGTGCTAGTGCAGGAAAAATTGTAGGTCCAAGGGTATGTGTTATGGTGACTCAAATTGTAGCTGCTGGCACCTGTTCACCGACGCGTTTCGCTGTGGTATTGAAAAAGCTGTGTATACCACAGCGAAACGCGTCGGTGAACAGGTGCCAGCAGCTACAATTTGAGTCACCATAACACATACCCTTGGACCTACAATTTTTCCTGCACTAGCACTTTATTTGCTGAAAATTTGGAGCCATACCTTTGGAACTTGGGCAATAAGAGAGAGAGGCATATCCAGCTTGCTGACCCCATACAGCCAACTGCCAACTCACAGGAACACAACCTGTCGCCAAATCCATAAAGGACTCCTGCAGATTTACAAAGTGCCAAGGGGGAACTAACAACCCAGTCCAAGAACCTACTTTGTCCCAAAAGAACGGACCTATACCTGGTAACCGGTTACGGGTGACTATACTGCTACCTAATTGCACCTTATTATGTGAAATAACCAAGAGAAATTTCTTTAAACAATCACGCACCTTATATACCTCATTTTTTATTTTCCATTTTTATTGTTAAAATTTTTTTTTAATTGTGTAGAAAATATATTTTTAAATTGTGTCGAATAATATTGTTTAATAAATTTATCTACTTCAAAAAAGCGCAGCAAAAACCCCCTCTTTTTTTCTTTCGACTATATGCCACTCACCATAGTACCCCTTACACAATATGACACACTGTAATGACACATCTCACGTGTGTGTGTGTGTGTGTGTGTGTGTAACTTGTGCTTACCTGCCATGATTCTTGTTCCTGTTGGTCTTTACCACTTTTAATGGCAGCCACCAGCCATGGATTGGGGAGGCACACACGAGGAGGTTTCAGATGGTAGGGGTAGGAGCATACATGTGTCATGGGTGGAAGCCTCTCATACATGTGTCAGGGGTAGGAGCCTCTCATACATGTATCAGCGGTAGGAGCCTCTCATACATGTATCAGCGGTAGAAGCCTCTCATACATGTGTCAGGGGTAGGAGCCTCTCATACATGTGTCAGGGGTAGAGGCAGCAGCACAGGGGGCTCCTCACCTATGTATACAGGTGAAAATAGTGTTTGGCGCTTAACCCCTGATGAGCTGCTGGGTCGAGTTGTCCAAGCTCAGAAAATGTGGATATAATACAATAACAGGTGACCTGCGCTCAGGCACTAAATGTATGTGTAATGTAAATATACTATTTATGTGTAAATGCCCAATATATGTGGGCTACTAGATGGCGTGTAGTGGTCAATATATAAAGAGGATAAAAAGATATATGTGTTCAGATTATAGCATTTATTCAAATGTTTGCACACACAAAAGTGAATAATGGCATACAATTGTTATAAAACCACAAGTTGTTGCTGCAATGTCAATATACCTGTACACATGGCAATGAATAAAGGGGGGAATAATAGGGCAAAAATAAATGATCCAGTCAGTCAGGATGGTGAGTGGCTGTATATAGGGGAACTGTGGTGCAGGGAGCTGGCGTCTCGACTCCCTGCAGTGCACAGAACCCCTGGTGTTACCTCTGAGTACCTGTGGTCACCAAGAGGACCGAGTCCTGGCATGGTCCCACATTGTAGGATCGGTCCCTCGTCGCCGCTTCCCGCTGCCAGAAGGTAGCTGGGGTCCCGCGGTGTCTGTCACTCAGAAGCCTGAAACTGCCGCTTCAAGCTGCCAGAGGTACACTGGGGTCCCGCGGTGTGCACACTGCCGCTTCCACGGCCGGCGTGCGCGATTTGATGGTGTCTCCATCCCCTTAACTCGCGGTATCAGAGCTGGCTCTCCTATGGAGCTGCAACAGACATGCCCTGCTCCGGCACACGGAGCTCACTGGCAGGAGGTGCCGGCAATTCAAAGACCCGAGCGCGGTGCTGAGAGCGTGGACGGGAGTCCTCACAGCCGCCTCTATGGTCAGTATTGCATAGCTACCTGGGAGGACACAGCAGGGGGGCGCCCTGCAAACACTTGGCGCCTGGAGCATGAGCTCCATCGGAGCCACCCTAGCTACGCCTCTGCCGCTGTTATACTGTATATAACTGACTGTCAGATCTATGAATATAGATTTAAGTGTAAAGGCCCATGCACACTGGGTGATTCTGAGCTAAAGGCAGCTCAGTTTTGTTTTTGAGCTGCTTTCAGCTCAAAAGCTGCCCAGTGTGTACAGCCTGGCAGTGAGCGCTGGTGCACGCTCCCACATCATCGCTGTCGTATGCCGCTCATCTGCTGGTATTACCAGCAGATGACCAACGGGGTGGACGGGTTTCTATAGAGTCCTGCTATGGAAAGTCATCCACCCCCAGGAATATCGCTCAGTGTGTATGCACTGAGAGATTCCCCCCCCCAGTGATTTTCACATCATCGCTGTCAATATATGCTGGGCAAAATCATCCAGTATGCATGGACCTTGAAAACCATATGTTGGGGTGTTTGAGTAATATTGTAGAGGGAGCTGGTCAGCACATTTAAACACACAGTTACAGCAGCTTTAATTTGGCCAGGTTCTGCTGAATAGATACAATTACTTAAGCAAGATTGAGCTTTTTTGCAGGTATAGTAATTGCGGAGACAGTTGAATTGGAGAACATAGTCATATGACTTAGGTTCATATAAAATGGAACTACAGTAGTTAATTGTTCTAATAATAGTTTGAATCTTCACTGTCTGAGTGAATTGGAATTAAGGACAAGTGCTCCCTCCTGTGGCATACAGTGGTAAATGCTACAGACTGGGTTAGAGAATACAAATTGTTTTCCAGATGGGTGTTGTCAAATGGTTTCCTTCTTAATTCCTTAGACGTTTTCAAGGACTTCTTATTTCCTAAAAGAACAAAGGCCTTGACACAACACTCTGTATCCTGTATCAACCTCCATTTGATTAGATAATTATTAAAGAAGTAAAAAAATAATGCTTTTAAGTAACAATAAGTCATACAATTGAAACTGATTAATGATATACACTTATGCAACAATTATGAGTTGCCTGCATATAGCTGAATGCAGCTGAGTTATGTGCGAGCAAGCATTCTTGCTGATCCCTAGGCAAGTCTTGGACTGCTCCAAGCTTCAAAGTAATACAGTGAAGAGTGATAAACACAGCGGTGTAGCTAGGTGCCATGGTGCCCGGAGCAAGGGTATATTTCGCGCCCCCCCCGCTCCTCCTGGTAATGAATTGGGGGCATGGCTAACATGTGTTGACATGTTACATTTGAAATATATAAGACACTGTAATGGAATCTGCTGCACTATATAAGACACTGTAACGGTATCTGCTGCGCTATATAAGACACTGTAACGGTATCTGCTGCGCTATATAAGACGCTGTAACGAAATCTGCTGCGCTATATAAGACTCTGTAACGGAATATGCTGCGCTATATAAGACACTGTAACGGAATCTGCTGCACTATATAAGACACTGTAACGGTGCCCATTACACATGACTCACCGCAATGCCCATTACACATTATGCGCACACCGCAATGCCCATTACACATTATGCGCACACCACAATGCCCATTACACATTATGCGCACACCACAATGCCCATTACACATTATGCGCACACCGCAATGCCCATTACACATTATGCACACACCGCAATGCCCATTACACATTATGCGCACACCACAATGCCCATTACACATTATGTGACTCACCGCAATGCCCATTACACATTATGCGCACACTGCAATGCCCATTACAAGTTATGCGCACACCACAATGCCCATTACACATTATGTGACTCACCGCAATGCCCTCTGTCTTGTGCTCCGCATGTAGTTGATGCAGTGCCTGCCTTGCAGTGCCAGTGGAAGAAGCAGGCAGGATGGAGGAGGAGGACATCGAGAATGAAGGAACTAGAGAGCACAGTTGGGGGCGGAGCTACACATTATGCGCACACCGCAATGCCCATTACACATTATGCGCACACCACAATGCCCATTACACATTATGCGCACACCACAATGCCCATTACACATTACGTGACTCACCGCAATGCCCATTACACATTATGCGCACACCGCAATGCCCATTACACATTATGCGCACACCACAATGACCATTACACATTATGTGACTCACCGCAATGCCCATTACACATTATGCGCACACCGCAATGCCCATTACAGATTACGTGACTCACCACAATGCCCATTACACATTATGCGCACACCACAATGCCCATTACACATTATGCGCACACCACAATGCCCATTACACATTATGCGCACACCATAATGCCCATTACACATTATGTGACACACCATAATGCCCTTACACAATGTGACGCACCATAATCACCACCTATGAATGGTTACAAAGAGGCGCAGCAAGCCGTATTTCAGCAAATATTACTTTTCTATAGCTAAGATAGATAAACACATATTAAAAGAAAAGAAAATAAAACATTTGAAACAAGTTATTTCAGTATAATAATATTGCTGCTGCTCACCAAAGAGAAGCTGCAGCAGCAGCCAGCATGTCTTCATATAAGCACATGTGGGGGAGGGGGCAAAATGTAATGCAAAGTGAGAGACTGCAGGTGGTTCGATTTGGGAGTACCTCTGTCTTGTGCTCCGCATGTAGTTGATGCAGTGCCTGCCTTGCAGTGCCAGTGGAAGAAGCAGGCAGGATGGAGGAGGAGGACATCGAGAATGAAGGAACTAGAGAGCACAGTTGGGGGCGGAGCTACTTCAGAGCCAAACTGATAGGGGAGCCTGAGGGGTCTGGAGTGCTGCTGCGCTGCCCGGAAGCCGGACCGAGCAGCAGCAGCAGCAGGGCAGGAGGCAGGCGCCGGGCAGGGCAGGCGCCGGCACATGGCTGCTGCCCGCCATTAGTGTGTAGGATATACTTGATCATTTGCAGAGGGGTGGCGGGCCGGCGGCGCCATTCCACCAAACGCCGCCCGGATCATGAGCTCCGGTGGCTCCGCCCTCCCTACGCCTCTGGATAAACAACCAGCCAATCAGCTCCCAGGTGTCGTGCTACAGGCTACGTTTGAAAAATGACAGTTGGGGCTGTTTGTTTATCACTTTCCACTTGATCACTTTTGAAGCTTGGTGCATCTAGCACATGTGAGAAATGGGACTTAGGAGCCTGTACTAGTTTTCACGCTCCACTGAGCGGGCGGAGGGGGGGAACGCCCAGTGTTTCATGGAGTTCTCATGGTAGTTCTCCAATGATGCAGGGGCGGGCAGCTGAAGTCAGTGGATGTCATTTGCCCACCCACTTCCCGCAGATCTAAGACACCACAGAGGTGTCTCAGATCTGCGAGTGCTTGCAGAAGGATTTAATGGTCACCGACCATTGAATGATTTTGTCACCGCACGCAAGCCTGCGAATGGATGTTTATGTAAACAACCTATTTGCATGCCTGTTAGGGATCAAAGCGTGCGAGGGGTGTACCAACACGTGTAGATGATTAGTTTTACAATGTTTACGTAGTTGATCATAAGGTTGACTAAATATGGTAGACAGATGAAAGGTCAAAAGGTCAGCATTAAAATTGTCATCACACAAATGTTAGACACATTTTTATTGGTTATTTTGTCCCAAATGTAGTATCTTTTATCTGTTTTGTGCCCACCATCAGTAGAAACTTGTACCCTTGTACAACTTGTTGTACCTCGTTTCAATCGCCACACGTTCCTTCACTCACAACCGGTTATGCAGTATGCTGAGGGGACATTGCAGTTATATCCCTTGCAACTATTATTATTATTATTATCATTTTATTTATAAGGCGAAACAAGTGTTTTGCAGCGCCGTACAAAGGAACAATACAGGGAGACAAAGCTTGGCATAACATTGAATAAATAACAAAAATACAGTACAAATAAAGAGCACCACAGATCAATACACATTACAGCTTAAATGTAAGTAGTGAGGACTCAATCAACATACAACTAGAGGCTAGATGCCAATGATGGAGATGAGTATGCAGACAAAGATGGTCACTGAGTGGATGCGGTAAAAATGAACAGAGCTGGCCGAAAAAAGTGTGAACATGCATATGCATTAAGATGCATTAGAAAGAGGAAATAAGATGGGGGAAAAAAAAGCACTGTTTTTTTCAATGAAGATAACATAAAATTAATCAGAAATACATTCTATGCATTGTTAATGTCGTAAATGACTATACTAGTTACAAACGTCTGGTTTTTAAAGGAATATCTATAAAGGCTAATTTCCAACAACCATCGCTTAAGTGTTTTTCTAATGGTACATTGTGTTTGCTAATTGCTTTAGAAGACTAATATATAATTAGATAACCCTTGTGCGATTATGTTAGCACAACTGAAAATTGGTTTGCTCATTAGAGAAGCTATAAAACTGGCCTTCCTTTGAGCAAGTTCAGTATTTGGAGCATACTCCCAAAATAGCCAGAAAAAAATAACTTTCATGTAAAACTCGACAATTCTTGTTCTTTGAAATCTAAGCTATTCCATGTGAGAAATTGCCAAGAAACTGAACATTTCCTACAACTGTGTGTACTACTGTACTCCCTTCAGAGAACAGCACAAACAGGCTCTAACCAGAGTAGAAAGAGAAGTGGGAGGCCCCGATGCACAACAGAGCATGAAGACAAGTACATTAGAGTCTCTAGTTTAAGAAATAGATGCCTCACAGGTCCTCAACTGGCAGCTTCATTAAATGGTACCCGCAAAATGCCAATGTCAACGACTACAATAAAGAGGTGACTCCGGGATGCTGGCTTTCTAGGCAGAGTGCCAAAGAAAATGTCAACGCAAAACAAGTGAAAAGATGCTGGAAGAGTGCCTGACCCCTTTTGTCAAGTATGGTGGAGGTAATGTGATCGTCTGGGTGTGCTTTGGTGCTGATAAAGTGCGAGATTTGTACAAGGTAAAAGGGATTTAAAAAAAGAATGCTATCTGTATTTTGCAACGCCATGCCATATCCTGTGGACAGAGCTTGATTATAGTCAATTTCTTCCTCCAACAGGACAATGACCCAAAGCACACCTCCAAATTATGTAAGAACTATTTAGGGAAGAAGCAAGCAGCTGGTATTCTGTCTATAACGGAGTGACCAGTGCACTCAACAGATCTTAACCCTATTGAGCTCTTGTGGGAGAAGCTTAATCTTATGGTATGCAAGAAATGCCCATAAAACCAATCCAGGAAGCATGGGGTAAAATTTCTTCAGAATATCAAATTAACAGCTAGAATAATAATATAATTGCGGCAAAATGAGCATTTTTTGATGAAAGCAAAGTTTGAAGGACAAAATTATTATTTCAAAGAAAAATTTTACCCTGTCCAGGGCTGACGGCCGGGGGACCTTGTATAAAAAGTGGACCCCCGGCTGTGGCATGTTACTTGTCTCCCTATTTTTTTTTCAACCAGGAGCAGTCCAGCAGGGCTGGGTGCTGGTTTCCTTTTATATTTAGAAAAATGCACACTCCCTTTACTAACAAAAATGGTTAATTCCCGTTACTAAAAAATCGCCAGAAATATCAAGTGATTTCTGACTTGGTCTAAAAATGCACACCCTATTACATGTGCAATTTTCAGCCCCAAAAAATCACACATGTAATATGTGCAATATGGCACAATATTTTTTAGCTGGCTAAAAAATCGCACCCTATTACATCCTTCCCCAAGATTAAATCATCAAAAAGTAGAACACCTTTTTGCTGGTTATAGTAAGGAGTTGACATTGTCTAGGTCGAGAGTCAATAGGTTGACATAACCAAGGTCGACATAGAGAAAGGTCAACACAAAAAAAAGGTCGACATGATTTTCATGTTTTTAGTGTACCACTTTGCTTGACTTGTTTCGGCGGCACACTTTCCCAATCTAAATTCACATAAATGGTAAAATATGACTCGTGCCGACTTTTCAATGCTTTGACCATTGCCATGGTGACCTTTTCCTTGTGTCACCCTTTTATCTACATGCATGTCGAGTATATGGTGTGCCCCTACTGACTGTCGACTTAGGCACTGTCGACCTACAGTACTGGCAAGAAAAGTTTTTTGCTCTGTTCCTGTCACTCTAAGCTTCATGAAACTTTTGACATTTTCTGAATTTGTATTGTGTATGTTTTTTAATATGGGCTTACAAAATATATCGTTATCAATTTAATGTTTTCACCATATCCCCTGGAGCCATCTGCTTCATCCCTCTAGGGGTATGGATTGTTAGGTCAACAGTGTCTAGGTAGACAGTCAAAAAGTCAACCACTATTGGTTGACAGTCAAAAGGTTGGCACATGAAAAAGGTCCACATGGAAAAATCACTGACATGAGTTCTTAATGGGTTTTTTTGTGCCTATGTTAACATGGACACCGTATAAGTGTACCGTGTCCCATTGCATGGCGCCTTGCTGGTCTCGGCAGACTATTTTATTCTCCCTTTATGCCCACTGGGATGGCAAAGTATGAACATGTCAGTTTAAAAAAAAAATTATTAAAAAACTCATGTCGACCTTTTGAACATATTGACCTAATACATGTAGATGTTTCCATGTGTCAACCTTTTAATTGTTGGCCAATAGTGGTTGACCTTTTGATTGTCCACGTAGACACTGTTGACCTAATGACCGTATTCCCCCTGTAGCAGGTGGGTATATTGCCCATAGGAGGGGAATGGGTCAGCCTGGAGCCCTCTTGCCCAGCACTAGCACATTTTTGTGCATTACAGCCATCTTGACCATCAGCTTCACCTTCATGCTGGCTGCTTCTGGTTGTGTTTTGCAAACTTCTTGTAAAAAACATCCCTTAGTAATGCATTACACATGCACACAAGGCTTGAAACCCATGATTAGTGACCCGATCAGGACCTGGGATAGAATGAAAGCAATACTATAACCCGTGGGTAAAAAAAAAAGGTATTATTCAAATTGCATTTACTATTAAGTTATATTTCCTATGGGAAGTGCCATTCTTGAATGCTGAGGTGTAGTGCACAAGCTGTTATGAAAATGATATATTTCTATAGATCACATTCTCATTTATATTTTGTAAGAAAATGTCTACTAGTGTTTACTTTGAACCACCAGGCACGCATCTGTTTGTGAAGAGGTCTGTTTACTGTTAATAGCAGGGGGTCGTACCTATGTACCAAAGATGCTCAGTCAAGAAAGTGTTGAATCTCTTTCCTAACGAAGGCCATAGCATCTCGGACCCTTAGGCTTCAAAGAGAAAGGAAGATAATTATAATAAACCCTTGATCTCTTGACCAAGAACCCCCCTCATATACTGCAGTACAATTCTGTTTTTTTGAAGGGTTAAAATCCTGAATGAATGGAGTGTGTGTGATATGAGTAGTAGTTGTACAAATGAATATGCCTGGTTACGTGACTGCAGTATAGACTCATTGGGGACAACTGGAAGTTGAGAGTGCCCCATACTTCTTAAATCGATGAAGCCCTCACAATGGAACTTTTAAGGTTTAGTGGAATTTCTGAAACTGTCTTTCATTATCCCTGAAATCATAATTTATATATTTGGGATTCCAACTGCCTAGGTGCCTTCCCAGTAAATGGATACTTTCTGTATGGCACTCGAAGGTCTTTGTGAAAACAAACTATAGTGATAATGTCCCAACATTTCGGAGTTTGAGAGCCCCTTTGTCAAGGTGTACCCCAAATGGTGGGTGTCCATGTAGGAGACACCCACCACGCACACCCACCATTTGAGTTACAAATCTATACCCACTGCTGTGACCGGACCAGCCTTCCTCTTTCCCTTCAGCCATACTGATATCAGGATTTAAATAAGCCAGCTTTCCACAACAGGAATTCTTAATTCAGGCATCCCTGTGGCTAGAGAGCGCAGTCTCTCCCCAACAATCCCTCAATTGGCTTCTAACTATTGGGAATCAAAAAGGAAAGCAGGTACTTGTTTAATTTCACGGCGGCAGTTACGTAGTTTAAGTAGTTCTGTATTGAGAATACCAATACCTGACTTGGTTCACAGTTAATTCCTGAGGTTTCCATGCCTGTTTGTTTCCTAGCTGCTGCTGTTGCAGCTGCTCTGCATTTTCAGTGATTAGAACTCCAGTGAAGCTTCCTGAGTTCAGCACCAGTCACATGATCCCAGGTAACTCAAGGCATACTTCCTGGTTCTGTCTGCTGCTGCAAGCTGCAGACAATCAAGCAATCACCTGGAGGAATATAAGCCAGCTTCCCAGAGTCCTCCTTGCCTTGAACAACTGTTTTACCTGTTCCAGAGTTCTCCTGTGTTCAGAGGAAGTTCCCAAGGCTCTAGGATATCCAGGTTTACCTGTGTCCTTGTCTCCAGCGTTTCTCCAGCTATTGTTATTGTTTTACCTGGTTCATTCCATCTCCAGAAGACTCCTGCGATACCATCCCTGCAGTCGAGTATCAGGTGTTTTGCCGAGCACCTCTCTGGCTCTTAAGCCAGCTATCACCATCAGAGACTTACACCATCGTGTCCTGATCTGTCGACAGATACTGTCTACACCACAGTCGACACTCAGCTTCTGTCGTCCTCCATTGACTAACAACATCCGTGTCATCCCGGACATCCATCAGTTGCTGCTTCTAAGTATTGTCGCAGGATCATCTGTTGTCAACATCCCGTGTCAACTGTTTACCACAAGTGCCCCCAGAGACTTTGTTATTCTCTCCTGGTCATCGACATCGTATACCAACGACTCCCAGGTCGTCACCTCTGGCTTCCAGGCCATCCTGCAGCTCCCAGGCTGCCAACTGTCATCACCGGCTCTCAAGCCGTCTCAAAAGACATTCTCTCATACCTCCTGTCTCCTCACTCCCAGCCTGCGTCCAGAGGACCAGGGCAGGGGGCCGCGACCTGCCTGTCAGACGCAGCTAAGCCCAAAGTTCCTTGCGGGACTCCCTGGTGAACACCGCTGGCAGGTTAGACTCCGCGCCCCTGTTCCTGGCCTCCGCCAACACTCTGGTTCGCTGTGCTCCTGTCCCTTGGTGCATGTCAATCGTCAAACCCCCTGTATTCCGCTACACAGCTCCCTCCACTGGTCCACCACGGTCACAGCCGGGAACACAACAAACCCCCGAGTTGCTGACACTACGTAAACTACATAACTGCTTCTGTAGCCCTGAAACGAAACAATGGTTAATATCCCCACTATCCACGTCATACCCCCAGTATCCACGTCGATGTGGACTTGATTTTATAAAGTGTGGGGAGTGCTGCGAGATACCTATGTTGTTTGTAGTTAGGTCCACTTCTCCAGTAATATCCATGTGGTTCTGCTTGATATATTGGTTGGAAATCAGGCTGCCAAAAGGTCCTCGAACGCGTTTCACTCTCAAGGAGCTTTTTCAAAGCTTTTTTGCTCTTTGAAAAAGCTCCTTGAGAGCGAAACGTGTTAAAGGACCTTTTGGCAGCCTGATTTTCAACCAATATACCAAGCAGAACGCTGTGATTTGGAAAAACCATCCGTGTGCATCGACATCTGAAAGCCGACACACTGTTGCCCGACAATTGGACGATAGAGCCACTAAAAGAGAAGTCCCTGCCGCTATACCCTGGAAGGAGAAGTACGAATAACATCTGAGACTTACAGGGCTGATAGGTGCAGGTGAGAGACGCACCGACAGCTGCAAAACGCCTCCCCCCACCTGCAGCGGTCCGAGCGCTGACACTCCATCAGACGCTAGACACAGGCGGGTGTGAGACGCCGTGTCGTGTCGGTCAGCGGACCCAGTCCAGATCCCCATCAGGCGGACAGGGGCCAAAAGGGGGAGGCTTGTCACTCACCTTCCAGCTTACATCAGTCTGACACCGTGCTTGGGACCCCTGCTGTGAGTATCGTCAACTTGATACCACAGTGGCAAATTGTGGCATTATTATACATTCATCCAGCTACAAAAGTATTGTACCCAAAACCAATGACTGCTTTTTGGCCCTATAGAGACTGCCATTTCTAGATGCCAATAAGACTGGTATTACACATTATCTAGATCGAAGCCAGTAACAATCTTTGGACATCTCCCCCCCCCCTCCCCCCTGTTTATTCAGAAGGTTCTTTGAGGTTTACAATTGTTACATAATTCTTTTATATCCAAGTGTTTGTTTTATATTGTGGTGGCCACCATATTTAATAACATCTACTATTAACTAATAAATATTATCTGTATTAATTAAAAAGCAGTGTGAATTCCTGCATGGTGTAATTGGTTAACACAGCGCAGAGCTTCCACTCCCTTGTTTTTGTTCCAAAAATTGGAGCTGCTTTGTACCCTTAGGAGTCTAAGCAGCATCCAATCACTTAGTGTGTATACATCGACACACTTGAAGCCTGCAGCTTATTGAATTATTAAATTTTAATATTACTAATAGATTTATTAATCTATATAATTTTTTATATATTTTTTTTTTAATAAAAACGCCAAATATTTGAGTCTGGTCCGAAAACATACTCACCAAGTGCCTTTGGTGCTTCTCTGGGACCCCTGCACCGCTGTAGCCATGAGCTGATCTTCTGTTAACATCTGGGGCTCCGCCCACAGACCGGGAGTTAGGCCCGCCCACCTGCCAATCATGGTCCGGGAGCCCCAGGCGTAAACAGAAGACTTGTGGCTACAGCATTGAAATATCGAAGGCAGCTGGTGAGTATGTTTTCCTTCAACAGGGACCCACATGGATACTACTGGAGAAGTGGACCAAACTATCAACATAGGTAAGCATCTGTGTGTATGGGCTCCGTATGTTCTAAAGTTTTATTTCTCTGGTGTGTGTGTATTTATTTAACTATTTGTACTACTGTGGGACTACAAGTCCCAGCAGGCCCTTTATTGCCCCACATGCTGGGACTTGTGGTTCTCCAAGTCCCTGCATGCAGGCTTGCTGGAACTTGTAGTCCCACAGTAGTACAAATAGTTAAATAAACACACACACACCAGGTTTCAGCCCTGGGTCTGCTGTGCTCTGGGATTTGCGTGGTGGATGCCACGCCCGACCACGCTGCCTGTCTGTGTGCCGCTTTTCTCCTGGCTGCAGTTCTCTCATCTTCTGGCCGCTATGACCTGCTACTCCGGAGGCTGTGTATGCTGGGAAGTGGTGGTAGACCCCTACGACACCGGAATGGTACACCAGTTTGTAGTTGTCGCATCTACTGGCCATAGATTTGCAGACTTTCCCTTCTGCTAGAACAGGGCTGGGCAATTGCGGCCCTCCAGATGTTGAGGGACTACACATCCTTCTTCCCCACCCCCTTTGCGAATTTTGTAGCTGTAATGGGTATGGTTGATATATGGAGGAAACGGAACTTGGCTGTTCGTCAATTCTCTTGTTAATCTGCACTTTTTCTTGAATAGATTTATTTTTAGTTCTTCCCGATATGTCGCCTGATGTAGTGTCGGTGGATTATCTCCTCCGGGTATATCGGACCATTCCCCAATCTCCCTTACCTTTAAAGCGAAGCGGGACCAAGGCACAAGATTATGGAAATGCAACCCCTTTTGGCTAACTTTGCTAGGGTTTGGATTTGGGAGGGATTCCAGATTGACATCTCAACGTACATAGATCCTGCAATTCGGCATGATGTCTTTAAGGCATTCATGCGTCGTTTGTTCATTAAGCATATTTCTGTAATTAAAATGTTTAACGGAAGTGAGGAAAATAACGACAGTTATTTGGCCTATTTAGCTCTTATTGATTCTGTCAGTAGCAATAAATTCAGTGTATGTGGACACCTAATGGCCAGATATGTTTCTCTGGGGCTGAGGTGGCAGGAGTTTTTTTGGGATTATTCTTCTTTATATGCGTCTTTGGTCTATTAATCTGAAACAAAGCTATGGGAATATTTGGAATCAGTTGAGTTGCCCCATTTATCTAGTATGGATGTTGAGGCCCTAGAATGATGCATAATTTACATTGGAAGAAATAGAGGCAGCTGTACTTTCTCTCCCTGCTTCGAAGACTCCTCCTGATGGGCTTCCCATGGAGGTATACAGAACATTTAAAAAGTTATTTATTCCTGATTTGTTAGATTTATTCAACTTGCTTCTCCCATGGGGGTCTCTTTCACTATCTATGTCTGAAGCTAATATAAGGACCCTATAATCTCGGAATCCTGTCCAATCGCTTTATTAACTACTGATGTTAAAATTGTAACAAAGATATTGGCGACCCAACTAAATACATTTATTACTTCCATTATTCACCCGGATCAAATCTACTTCCCAGAACCTGCATGGACTGTTTTGTCATCTACAGATACAGGACTTGGTAGTCGGGGGCTGTGGTGGTGTCTCTTAAAGCTGCCAAAGTCTTTGACTAGGTTCAAGGTGCCCTCTTTCTCCTGCATTAATTGTAATTGCTATGAAACCTCTGGTAGATGTCGCATTATATGCAGATAATATGTTGTTGTTTTTTAAAGGACACATGATTCAGATAATAGAGCGGTTTGGTATCTTCTCTGGATTGCTAGTCAACTGGGAGAAGTCATATTTTTCCCCTTTCTGGTCAGATCCCTGAGGAAGAGTATATTGCCCATCCCATACAATGGACATTATCTTGGTATCTGAATCACATCTCAAGCCACTGACTATGTGCTTCAAACATATTGATCCCATTATTCAGAACTTTAAGGAGAAAGAACATGCTTAGAGAAAATTGCCGTTGTCTGTCCTTGGTCATATTAACTTATTTAAAATGGCCACTCAACCTAAATTTTTGTATACACTGCAGAATTCCCAGGTTTATAGTTCGAACATTTGTAATTTATTTGGTGTAGTGGTCCAGCTAGCGTTTCTATTAAAATTCCGTATAAATCCCAATCGCTGGGGGGCTTGGGTCTTCTTAATCTGCAATTAGATTATATGGCATTGCAACTAGCACATTTATTTAAATGGGTGGCGGGTACAGCGGACCAGACAATAGTGGGTTTCCTAGCCGAGCAGGTGGAGTACTCTTCTGTTTTTTTTTTTCCTTTTCTCCTCTTCAATATTTACTTTCAGGTCTATCAACTACTAGGCTACCCCATTTGCTTCCTCAAGCTTTAATGGTCTGGTGTTTTGTTCATACACTTTGATTGGTCTGATCAAGATAGTCTGTTTTTGTTTAATACTACATATCCTGAAATGTTTAAATTGTCCAAAAATAGTATTTGGGTTACCCGGGGCTTTTTATCTGTGGGTCAATTATATCATGAGGGAGTGCTTAAGTCCTTTCAACAATTGAAAGAGGACTTTGGTGTTCCAAATAATGCTTTGTTTTGTTACTTCCAGTTACAACATGCTGTAATGGCTCAGTTTCCTCAGGGCTCCCCAATGTTTTCAGATTCCCCTGTTAAAAAGATGTTATCTATCCTAGGTCAGAGGGGAAAGACATCTACTATTTATGCAACTATTAAATGATAGATTGACTCCAGTTCAAATTACTAACCTCGGTCTGAAATGGGAATCAGACCTGGGACCCCTCTCCAACGAACATTGGAGTCGGATTTTGGGGTCACTAAAAAATACCACTCCTTGTATTAGATTTAGACATGTTTTATTTTTTTTTGTCCTCTATCGAGCCTATCGCACACCCATGACAGAGAGCTAGCCTTAGAGATAATTCATTCCGTCCTGTGTCTGGTTGACAAAAATGGATCTGACTAGATCCCTTAGAAATGAAGCACGGATCGCTCCGTGTGTGTGGCCATCGGCGAAGCGCGGCAAAATAAAAAAAAGGAAAGTTTTTCCTTGTTACGAAGGGGATGATTTGCTACTGTCAGGTTAAGAAAGTCACAATAATAATGTAAAGAGCATTTTAAAGAAAAATGTAACTTGAAAAAAAGGTCCTATGGTGTGCAAAATCTAAAAGCTTGGGCAGTATGGATGGTGTAATGGTTAACATTACTGCCTCACAGCACTGAAGTCATGGGTTCGATTCCCACCATCGCCCTAACTCAGTGGTTCCAACCCTGGTCCAGAAAAAACAATGGGTTTGTTTGATTAATCATGCGCTGATAACTGAATGCAGCTGGAAATTTTGAGAAAGGAAGGTTTCACCACCTTCCAACACAACGAATACAAAAAGAAAGTTCAAAAAATTACTTAGCGCTTTCAGAAAAACTTACACTAAAAAGGATGGGTAAGTGTCCTTTTGATTCATGCAGGAATCATCCTTGAAACGAACATATGGAATGTCTGCCGTTTAACATTAAAGTCCTCCAATGTATGGTGACAAAGTGTATCCACAATTAATAGAGGATATGTCCACAATGGATAATTTCTATAACGAGAAAAAGAATAGTGCAATACCGCTTTGCTGGAAAGGGATAACAAATTTTATTCATGCACTCACAATTTAAAAAACTCATGTAAACATATAGTCACCAGCCAGTGAAAGTGATGGGGAGGTTACACCCAGTCTTTCTCCTTAGATGGACATCAAGGCTCCGGAACCTCTTCAGTCATAAAGGGAAATTCAGGGGTGAATAGCAAGCTTTTTCTCCTCCAGGTAAAACAGGTAATTCGTCCAGCCACGGGAACTACTGCTTAATGCATTTCGGACCTTTGGGTCCTTCCTCAGAATCTCCCTTTATGACTGAAGAGGTTCCGGAGCCTTGATGTCCATCTAAGGAGAAAGACTGGGTGTAACCTCCCCATCACTTTCACCGGCTGGTGACTATATGTTTACATGAGTTTTTTAAATTGTGAGTGCATGAATAAAATTTGTTATCCCTTTCCAGCAAAGCGGTATTGCACTATTCTTTTTCTCGTTTTAGAAATTATCCATTGTGGACATATCCTCTATTAATTGTGGATACACTTTGTCACCATACATTGGAGGACTTTAATGTTAAACGGCAGACATTCCATATGTTAGTTTCAAGGATGATTCCTGCATGAATCAAAAGGACACTTACCCATCCTTTTTAGTGTAAGTTTTTCTGAAAGCGCTAAGTGATTTTTTGAACTTTCTTTTTCCAACCCTGGTCCTCAAGTACCCCCAACAGTGCATGTTTTGCAGGTCTCCACACAGAATCGTACCCCCAACAGTGCATGTTTTGCAGGTCTCCACACAGAATCACAAGTGCTATAATTAGCTCCACCTGTGATCTTTTCAAATGTGCCTGAATAATGAGTGCACCTGCCGGGTGACCTGGAAAACATGCACTGTTGGGGGTACTTGAGGACCAGGGTTGTGAACCCCTGCCCTAACTGTTCAATAATTTGTTAAGAATCCTTTCTGCTTGAAGTCTGTAAACCATGGGAATCACCAAATGCGGATTAAAAGCATTTGTTGTGCTTTTCTTCACTTCAGCCGTTTTCTTTGATTTATGATTTGCTTTTGGGTCTTTCTGCCTTTAATTTTGTCTTCGGCAACGCTCCTATATTTGGCTGTGAAGTGGCTGAACATAAGCAGCCAGTATATCTTTATATACTTCAGGACAGCTTCGATCACATCATTAAAAACGATGTTCCTCAGTGCCATTTGAAGCCAGGCATGTGAGAATGTATCCATGGCCATAGAGCACTGTACACCATTATATGTAATGAATGGGGCCAGAGTTTGGTACATAGGGGTCAGACTATAGTTCTCAAATTAACCTTTTGAAGATTTCTGTAAAATTTTCATCATGCAATTAGTACATAGCAGTAATACATACAATTATTCAGAAAAGCTTGATAAACAGGACCCTTGGTCCAAGTTATCCAAGACTTACGAACTCAGCAGTAATAGGATATATAATCAGTTGACCATCAGATCAAGAAAAGAGAAAAGCAACTAGAGCCCTACACTATTACACAGACATACAGAGCAAGAAAATATGTTGATTACACTTATGTAAGAGTGTTACGTCAAAGAAATCTATAGCAGCCCCTACTTGGGCTTAATAACCCATTCAAAGAACTCCATGGCAGCCATTACTAATCTATTCTGAGGTTCTAGACAGGAACAAATAACCAGACTGCCCATCTGGTGCTTATTACCTAGCTTCTCCACTTCTACCTTGACTTTTTCATAATCTCTCCTTATTGGCTTCTCTGTAAAAACTGTATGGATGGAAGAGATTGATCGGCTTCAATAGAGTGCTTTGAAGAAATGGAATTTTTCGGTTGGCATAATCCATTTTTCACTACTTATGCCTTATTAGCTCACAGAACTTACTCATCTAGTCAAATGTGCCTTAAAATTTTTTAGCACTTTGCACCTTTCCTTCTCAAAAAGGTGAAGGTGCAAAGTTCACAACCCTTTGTTGGATTGTCCTGATAATATGATATTGTGTATGCAGAAGCATTGGCATGTTAGAAGACAATAAGGTGTTTCAAATGTGGCTGCAACAATCAGATCAAAGGATTGAGATTGAGGGGGTAATTTACTAAGATGATTTAGTAGAAAATAAAATCGTATTTTCCTACGAAAACATGAATTTTTTGGGTGTATTCGTATTTTTGGCATTTACTATGCCAAAAATACAAATATTCGTATTCATATTGATGGGACATTCGTATTTGTATTTACAAATACGAATGTCTACACCATCGATAGAATACGACAGGAATCACCATTCAAAAGAATGGTGGTTCCTGATTTACTAAGCAGCCATATTGAAAATGTGAGCTGAGAAAATCAGCCAATAGAATCATTCTGATGAGAGGCGCGGAGGATGAAGGGTCCGACGTGGGGAGCTCCAGGAATCGCCGGCAGCTTGAAGAAGATGGTAGAAGCCCAGGACTACGGCAGATCAAGACTGAAGAACTTCCATGGAGGACCTGGGTGAGTAGAATTTCCTTCCACAGGTCCACCATGGATTTCTTTGGACTGGACACCGACCCCGGAGCCAGGGACCTACCGACGGGATCAAGATAGGTAAGTATCAGTATGTGTGTGTTATGTATGTATTAAAGTTTTATTTTTCTGGTGTGTCAGTGTGTATTTATTTAACTATTTTTTTAACTTTGGAACGACAAGACCCAGCGGGCCCTTTAATGCCCCGCAGGCTGGGACTTGTGGTTCTACCGGGGAGGCTTGCTGGGACTCATAGTTCCACAGTTTAAAACAATAGTTTTTAAATCTATTTTTTTTTTACACTGAATCAGCCCGGTGGCCACCGCATAGGGCCACCGGGGACAGCACCAGGCTTCAGCCTGGTCAGGTAAGTCCTGGAGGGGGGACCCCCTGGCCCGACTGACTGGTCAGTAGGGATGAATGCTTTGTATAAAAAGTCTCCCCCCGGCTGTGGCATTACCCTGCTGGCTGGTTTTGCCTGGGGCTGGTACTTAAAATACGGGGCCCCCTAGTCATTTTGTCCCCTGTATTTTGGGAACCAGCCCCGGAGCCTGGTGGTTAAAAATTGGGGAACCCCTATTTGTCAGGTTTCCTGATTTTTAATTACCGGCCCTTTCAGCCTGGTGCTGGTTACAGCTGTGGGGGGACCCCACGCAGATTTATTTATTTTACAACTTTTTTTTACACTCTGCACGGATCTGACTGATCCGTGCAGAGTGCCTCCACTAATTCGTATTAGCGGCTGTTCATACGAATTTTTACGCCATCGGAGGGTTACAAAGCAATAGAATTGACTTTGTAAATCCCCTTCCGGGAAAACACGACTTGGCATACGAGGTATGCAGTCGTATTCATTCGTATTAAGAATACGAATGCAACTTTTTGCATTCGTATTCTTAGTAAATTTCCCCTTTGAATGTGCTGCACACACATTATCATGCATTCATAATCTCCTGATCTTATTCATGATAAAAGTACACACTGAGCATTTATCAGATTGACAACACATTGGGTAGTGTGTACACAGCTTTAGAAGTTCCAGTGTATGCAATTTTTCCTGCTTTTCTGAAGAAAATAAATGCATGAATGAAATCACTACTTTTCCAAAGAAGACTGTTTTCAATACCATGTTATCTGATATGATATTTAGAAATGGTTCACTTTCTGTACTTTTTAAGCTGAAGCAATTACAACCAAGAAAAACATTTTTAGCTCCAAAACTTTTAGAGACTTGCAACGCAAGGGTAGGAAATAACATTAAGCAATTCAGAATTAAGCTCAAGTCCCATGGAGATACAAATAACTTAAGCTGTGGACAAATATTCATTTCTATCAGTTTTTTTTTTAAAAGCCATTTGCCTGTCCAGAAAGACACATGAAGGCTACAATTATGTGCTCTAAGACTGACCGTGTTAACTCTAAGAACTCCATTATGCAAGAATTGTAAAACCTGATATAACGAGATATCCTTGGGTTAAATTTGTTTCCTATCCAGGAAAAGCCTTCCAGACCCTGTAATACGCTTGTGAGGATTTATTTTTTTATTTTTTGCTTGCCTGTAAATAGACCTGAATTATTTATTTAATTAAAAGAGGTATTGTTTCGATAAGGTCAACTTAAAATTTCCATATTCTCAAAAATCAGGCTTTGCCAGGTCTAGATTGTGGAAGTGGTCTTCAAAAAAACAGAAGCAATCTGATCAACAGCACCCAATAATGATCTTTATGGCCACAAAGAGTGGCTCACTCCTACTGTTGCCTATGTAACCCTGATCTTTTTAAAGTAATGAGCCAAGAGAGAAAGCAAGAATTCCACCTAAGAGAGAAAGCATTTATGTCCTCTTTTCAGAAAAGTAATGACATGAAAATCAGTGCGGCAGCTTTGTACTCAGACTGATTTCCTGAGTTCTTGGTCTAAAACACCACGTGTTGTAAATATTGTAGCTGAAAAGCAAAGGAACCAGGTGCGTGTTAATCCTTTTTCCAGCAACATGGCTGCCATTAGCAGCTACTCCTGAATCTGGCCCTTTGTGTCCAACATCCAATATATTATCTTATGTGAATTGACAGCCACTATAGTGAAACACGTTGGTGGAGTAGAGGTACACCAGGAGGAACAAGCACTGCCTATACACACATTGCACTTCAATATGGCAGTCATCATAAAAACTCCTGCTGATCCCCGCTGCACACTGAAGAAGCGGACTTGCACACGCCACCTGACTGACGATTGGAGTACCTATATGAATGGACTCCAGGTAGGGTTACATAGGGAAAGCTATTAAAACTTGGCTTACATAAATTCCGGGACTGGTGCTCTCTAAACTTTCCCATGAAGGGACTGAAAACATTCAGTACCATTATTTTATTTAACTTATCGTTATTTTTGTATGTGAAAAGTGTGACAAAGTCAACAAATGTGACAAATTCAAGGTGTCTTGTAAAAGGCTCCCAGGGAGCCAAAATGCGTAGATCCAGGGACTCCCCACCCTTTGGGCCCCACAAAGCCACCGAGGTAACGTTGGACCTTTCTTTATTTATCACTTTTGTCCAGACAATTTTGTTCATATTTGAGTGATTACATTGTTGATGCCTTGCGTTGCGTTGCCTCCGGGTTTGGGTTCATTTTGCTTTTTTATTTTTAACTTTTTATTTTTATGGGGAATTTTTTTACCTTTGTACATATTGTGGTCCCCATGTCCAACTATGGAGTATATGTGAAATATTTTTTTTCGACTATACATACTATATTCTCCTATTATTTTTGGGGACACTCCGGGGCTCACAATTTCAGGGATCCAAGCCTGTTATAACACAGGGGAAACAAACCTAAAAGATACCTTGATGTGCTTGTATCCAGCGTCCTATACCGTGAGTGAGGTACGCCCCTTATTGTGAAATCTTTGGGGTGAAAAGAAGATAAAAATATACCTTTATGGGCTTCTTTCCTGTATTTTATTTACCTTATTTTTTTATATTTCTTTGATCTAGTTCCTTCAGCTCTCACTTCTATCCTGCCCTCAGGATTTCCCTATTCTCATATAACAAGCGCCTGGTTCCTTTGCTTTTCAGCTACAGAATTTCTATCATTTTATAACTGGGCAGCTCCAACATTAAGGGCAGCATCGGCTTTTCAGGAATCTTTCCTAATATCTCCACATAATGTTTTTTACCTTCATTTTTTTTTTTTAACACACTAAAGTTACCATGCCCATCAGGATCTTTTCTTTGGCACAATCGTGGTGATTTAGGTATGCTACTACTACTACCACCACCACGTCATCAATGTACAGATTAACCCTTTGATTGCAAAGTTAATTTGTCAAAATTGGTGTGAAAATTGCCAAGCAAACATTTTTTTACATTTTTAACTTGAATTTATTTGACAAGTGTTGCCATTTGTAGCCAATATTTTGCACATCTCTCAGAGATGTTGGCATTTTCAGGGGATATTTTGTTCATCTCTCAGATGTTGCCACACAAAGGGTTAATTCCTTCAAATTGATCTAGAAAATGAGTCATTGCATTCCATACGGCTCTTGGTTCTTGCTGATCTTTCACGGTCCACAACGCTCATACTTTGTACTGTATATGTGTTTCCCATCCTACTTGTATCTGTTTTTGGTATCAGATACAATTAGTTGTTTAAGAAATGTAACTTTTTATTTATATTAGTGGTTTCCAAACCTTTTTTTCGCATCACATTGCACTGAAATAAACAGCATTTTTCATGGTACCCCTATGCCACATGTTTCTCACAGATACATTTATCAAAGATTAAGATGATTGCACTTACAAGTCATTCTTCAGTTTACTTTTGTGGTGGTCAGGGAAGCAAATCTGTTTCTCCACATATTGTATGGTAACCAACCACCAGCAATGGTTTTGCCTGTAACATTGATCATAAAAAATGTTATTTTGTCCTGGACAATAAACCTCTGGCATCCCTGCAAGTGTCCTGCAGCACAGGAAGGTCAGAATTGGCTGATAATGCATGGATTTTTTTTTTAGCATCTCCCCAGAGGGCTGTATTCAATATGGCCGGTGAGGGGGTTAAACGGCAAGGATCGGTGAAAACAAGCAATCCTAGTTATTTAACCCCCACACCGGCCGCGCACCCTATTCTATGTACCAGAGGAATCCTCGCTGTCAGAGCGTGTGCGGCTGCTTAAACCGCGAGGCACACGGCTGATGCAGGGAACCCACTGCATTTAGCCACGAGCCTTGCTGTTTTAGCGGCCGCACGCGCTGTTTCTCCTTCCTTTCAAAAACCTAGTGAGGTGGAAACGGCATGTGCACTGCTCACGGTCATAGCTCGCAAAAATCATTGAATACTCTGAGATTAATTTTAAAGGTCTGAAATATTCCCCTTCTCGCCATAAGAAGTGTATTCAAGGTATTCCCACAAAATTGCTTTACATGGATTAAATAGTTTAGTCCTCCTAAATTTAATATAGACCTGAAAGGAAGGAGCAGATGTTCTTTTTGTCTCTCTTGATTTGCAGGGGTATCAGTGGCAGTATGTTGAGCAGTTTCCTTTAGAACAGTAATTTCTAGTTATGTTGTAGTGGTGCTTGACACCAAACATGTTTGTCTTGGGGGACCTTCCTGAAATACTAGCTGGTACCCCATGACACACACTAGCCTAGTTGAATGAGACCAAGCATACTGTAGATCACAGATCTTCTGTACAACCCACAAAATTGGACTGTCTTGAGAGACCAGAATATAATTTGTCTGCAATACAGACGCCTGAAACTTTTTGTTTCTTTAATTTTGCGGTTTTGTTGTAGGCAGCCGATTTATCTTGGGATAGTCTTCATATGGCAAAGCAGCCAGTGAGAGTGCTGCATCTGCAGCCCTGGAGTGCAGGAAAGCAAAGGCCATCTATCCTTTTAGCCTTTATTTGCAAAGGCTCCACATTGCACAACGTAGATATTAAAGACATACTACACACTGAGAAAGACAGATTTATTGACGCTTTTGTAAGGACACTTGCTGAATCAATCAGGATAAAGCAAAGGCAAGCTGATTCAGTGTTCCTGTACTCAATTAGTGGGTAAGCAAATTCCAAAACGTCTAAAAATGCTTTTCCAAATCTGCTTGCAGCAAACTAATCCACAATCTATTTTTTCCCCATCTGCCAATGGAATTGGTGGAAGATCTCAATTCTTCCACTGCAGCACTGCACACCAGCTAGAACAAATACATTTCAACTGGATACATTACAGAAGTGTCCTTTTACATAGTTGCCACTATGCGTACACATGGGCGTACACATGGGCACACACATCGCGTCAGCACTATGAATAGTGGCATCTGCGAGTCTGCAATGCAAAGGGTATGAGGCGCGGAAGTGAAAGCATGTGTATGCATGGCTCCCGTGGTGCTGAAATAAGCATGCTGCTATGTGTAACACTACAACAATCTGTATAGTAAAATCCTAGTAAGGCAACTTAACATTTGGCCACACTAACTTTATAAGTAAAAAAGAAAACCGATCTCTTAAATATAAGTTTACACTTTGAAGAAGCTGCATCATACTGTAATTGATTATAAGCAATTACAGGTTATGCATAAATCAACACAATTACTGATCAATAGGCATTGTTGGTCATAAAATACACACATTTTTAAAACGCTTAAGCCTTTGAGTGCCAACTGAATTTGTCAAAATAGGTATGAAAATTGCCAAGCAAACATTTGTATTCATCGGAATGACCTGTTATGTTTACCTTCTATAGTAAATATAATAATTTTTTTAATACACATTTTTTACCTGAATTTATATAAGAAATATGAGCAATGCTGGCATTTTTATCAGATATTTTAAACATCTCACAGATGTTGGCACTGAAAGGGTTAATACGCTTCTTTGAGGTTCCAATTTTTGTAGGCATAGTAACAAAAATATGCTAATTACAACTGACTTTATAAGTTTTTGAAGAACCAAACCACAATACCAATAGTAAGGGCTTACCTAAAGAATAGCTGTTTGGGCAGAGATTTAGGGCCTGATTCTGGTTCACTCGCAAAAAAACAATGTGCACTGCAGGGGGGACAGATGTAACATGTGCCGAGAGTTAGATTTGGGTGTTATTCTGTTTCTGTGCAGGGTAAATACTGGGTGCTTTATTTTTAGATTGCAATATAGATATCAGTTTGAAGTACAAACTCCACCCAAATCTGTTAGCCCGCGAGGGGACGCGGATACCTGTGAAGGTATCCATGTCCCCTCGCCACACTTCGGGCTCGGTGCGCTCGACACACTTTATAAAATCAATTCCACGCCGACATGGATAGTAGGGGTATGACAAGGTCGGAGGACGCGTACCGCCGCCGCTTGCCACGCTTCAGGTTGCGTCAATAGTGGGGTGGCGTTAACAATGGGGGGCATTTAAAACATGAGGGGGGGTTTGGGGCTTTTTACATTGAAATCAATGTAAAATCGGGTCGATCGCATCGCATGCGATTTGGTTGGCATGCGATGGACGCGATTTTTTTGACCCGATGGATACAATCAAAAATCGGTGGCGCCGTGCTAGGAAACAAGTACCAAAAAGAGTCCTCTTTTTTTTCGTTCGTCTATAGCTAAAAGCTGTATACATGCAGGGAAGACAGGGCAAAAACAGCTAATTTTCCATTAATAGCATCTGCCCAGAGTAGGCTCCTATTCAGTCTTGGTTCTTTGATCCAGTGCCACAGATAGCAACTGTACAGATTGCTGCTGTCACACAGAGTCTCTATCCAGAAGTACTGTATGTCCGGCTTCCTATGGCTTTTTTGGAGTGAAGCGAAAAGCTAGCAATGCCACAGCGAGCCATAAACCGTTCCAGGAGGCATTTTGCCAGGAATTGGAACGTGATGTAAGCCCTGTGCAGCATAAAACATCAAACATCCCTACTCCAACCTAGAGACAGTGAGAAAAAATAAATAAAAAAAGACACATGGGGGAATAGAAGGAGCTAGTCTACATGCACCAGAATTGAAGAAAATGCTGGCTGCACCACAGTGTCAAGGGTACCAGTTTGAAGCGCTGAGCTGAGATATTTAAGGTAAGGTGAGTAAATGCTCAACTATTTTTAGGTTATATTTTGAAATTGTCCTAAAGAACATCTGAATTGTAATTAATATTGTTCTACATCAAAATCTCTTTTGGAAATAAAGCCTTATCAAACTTGAGATATTTTGATATTACTAAAAAACAGGTTTACACTTAATAAGCATGGAGAGACACTGTTGGATTAAGTCAGATATTCCCATGACAAACAACTGGGAAAGGAAAAAGCTTACTCAACTCATCAAGTTTATAAATGTATCATGTACAAATTAACATTATAACGCGTAGAAGACATAATGCATCACTGTTTAATTTGATACTAAACATTAAAATAAAAAGTAGAACTTAAAATTTTAAGCCAAATTAACGAGGAAAAAAAAAAAGATGCTCAATTTATCAAGTCAAAAAGTGTACCACATTCCAATATCGGTTCTTCTGTCTAGTATAAATTGTGGCAGGATGACATCCCAGAATAACATATAAATAGCATAGCGTAATCAAGGAATACACACAAACACATCCGTGTTTATGTATCATTGAACTTACATATACAATTTGTGGATCTTTGGTTGGATGTATTATAAACATACTTTTGAAATGATATCCATAAAATTAATAGAAAGTAGGGCTAGAAACAGCAGTTTTTAAAGTGAAAAACAGCATACAATCGAAACCAGAGATAGATTTTTATTAGGAATGGTAAGATATATGCCAATAGTGATGCAATACCAGTAGGGAAGTAAGAGTTTTAGTTGTTTCACTGTACTGTACCACAGCAGGTTGTAAAAGTGAACAAAGCCACTCACCCTGCAGCCCTTGCACCCCACATTTCTTCACACATATATATATATAATTTTTTTTCCCCTGCACATTTAGAGAAAGTATACAATCACTCACTAAAGTGCTGTTAGGTCCAGCAATGCTCTAAAATGTGTCCCCTCACACACACACACACATATATATATATATATATATATTTGGTACCTGTGTAGTTTCACGGCGGCACTTTCATGTGGATTGCATCGTATGCAAATCATATGCAAATATCACATGGTATTTGCATACGATTCGATCCATGACACAATTAAGCACACCCCCACTATCCATGCCAGCCAGAAACGTGGCGAGCAGACACGGTACGCGTCCTGGTCATTCCCCCACTATCCACATGGGGACATGTATTCCGCTTTCCCTCGCGGGGCTCTCTGCGCTCACCACGATTCGGGATCGGTTTCTGCATCCGATCGCCACACTTCGGTGGATCACTGCGCTTGCCACACTTTATAAATTCAACTCCATGCTGACGTGGATAGTGGGGGTATGAACAAGTCGGGAGGACCAGTACTGCCGCGGTGGGGGTGTGCTAAATCGCATCGCAGATTGAATTGTATGCAAATATCGCATGTGATTTGCATACAATCCGCTGGGAAGTGCCTGTACCATATATTTTTCCTCTTTGGCAGAGGTGTGTCAGAATTACTTCAAAGAACACCAGCACATTAAGATAGCCTGTACTTAAAACAAGTCAAGTAATCTGTCCTCACCACTGCTGTACAGCGCGTTAACAGTTAGTTGGATATAAACGGTAAAAAAAAAAAAAAGTCAAGTTTAAGGTAATTTATTTCAAAAGCACACATATTACAGTTTTCTTGTGCTAGCTATGGTTTAGGTTCCCATGCAGGACATTCAATGAAAGCACTCCATTTGGCAACTATTTAAGGAATAAAACAAAAACATTTCTATAATTTCTAATTATATATATCATCTTTTTTGCCTACAGCTTTAGGGGTTTGAGGCACAAATGTCTTATATGGAGCTCTGTAAGGCAAGACAGTTAGATCTGTTAACGCAGATACATTCTTCATAGGAACTCCTGTGCATTCATTTTAGTTTTGTTCAAGTGTGGGTTTCTTAAATATGAGCAAGAAATATAAATTGGGAAACAGGGATTTTTCTATTTATATAAAAAAAATATTTGCATTGGTTTGCTATAATTTGTTCTTTATCTGGGAACCGTCATAATTTAAAAGAACAATCACAGAAATCAGTTGGTGTTATTTGTAATGGCATAAGCAGGTCAGAAAGCAAATCAGGTCTAATGGCCATGAGGAGACCAAGGAGCCATCTTTAAGCCACCATCATCTAAAGGCTTAATCACTTTCACTGGGATATTCTCAAGAGGATGAGGCACTTTCCCCATCCTATAGTAAAAGGGTTACTGTAAATAAGTTTGTACATAGAAATAACAACAAGATCGTTTCATTAGAAGATCCCCCACCCTAACAAAAAACAAACATAAAAAAGCTAAATACTAAATCTTGTGAAGCTTCAGTGTCAATTTTCATTTCTGTCACAGCATCATTAAAAATAAAACAAAAACAAATATATACTTATATTTTCACGGACTATAAATTCAACATTGGTGACAATTATATACATTAGAAGTGTTATAACACTTTGTATAATATACTGTACGTATGTGATATACTTAGGTTTGTTAGGCAATGAAATACTCTTTGCAAAAGCAATAGGTGTGCCTTTAAGGACCATAAAAATGTTCAGATTAAAATATACATATTTTACTTTTACTTAATGTTTATTTTACCCCTCCAAAAAGCCAGTCATAATTGTCCATGCCCTTCAGTGGATTGTGACAAGATTCTGAACGTCCAATGGCTGAAAAGATGTATCCAACAGTTTTATCCGTATCTTGTGTGGATAGACTATACACTTGCCATTACTGTATGGAACAGAAAGCTTCAACTGTAATCAGTCAACATTTCGCACATTAATGGAGTCTTAAAAATGAAAGCTCTTCAGTGCCAACACTTATTTCATTTTGTAGGCATCCATTGTAAATGTACCTCATTTCAGAAATATTTTAGATGACAGCTGTTTATATTCAATATATATATATTGAAAAGTAAAATCTGACCAATAAAATGTACATTCTCCTTAAAAAAAAAAAAAAAAAAAAAAAAAACTTCTAGAAAATGAAATAAAAATAAAGTAACAATATTTGAAATGTGAATATGCTATAAGACATACAATACAATTACATAGATACATATTTATCAATACAGCACATTCAATTTGCCAAAAAACTAATGATTACAAAGCCAATACGGATGCTGCTATATATATATATATATATATATATATATATATATATATATATATATATATATATATATATATATATATATATATATATATATATATATATATTTTTTTTATAAAATGTATGTGCATACAATGATTATAGCATTTATAATTGCACAATACCTACAAAACAGTATTTTTATTTTACTATACGTGTTAAATTACATGTGTATTCTGAGGGTGCAGAGAAGAACTAATTGAAACAAAAGTTAGGGAAGGGAGTTTTTTTGTGTTGCTAGAGACATTTAATACTTCCAACGTCCAGTATACAGATATATATCAGGACTGAAGCGGTTAAATGTAGACATCATTTCTGTAATCAATACTTCCCTGCATCCCTGAGGCAGTGGTGTCAGAATTTATAACCGTCTCTCACCACCCCACATGCTGCATAGCAATAAAACAAATGGCACAGTTTAGCACCCCCTTCCCCAAATAATTGGGCAGATTGCAATAACGCTACAAATTAGTAATTGCCAAAACAATATCAAGACAAAACTGCAAGGTTATGCGTAAGAATAAAGGAAAAATATATTTCTATGGATTTAATAAATTTAGGATTAATACTTTGACATCAACTTTTTTTTTTTTTTAATATGGTTTTACAGAAAATGCACAACAGCAGCTCTTCATGTATTTAAAATAAAAGGTCCCCGCTTACCGTGTTCTATATTTTGAACCGTTCTTATAAACCGGGAGAACAGCTGAGTGCACTTAAACCGGCGTTGTAGGTCCTTTTCTGCTCACATTTGAAGTTCTAAAAACCCAACCAATTATCTGTATAGCACCTCCTTCACCACATTTATAGGGCACAAGACAACATCCTTAAATACAAGGCTACCAGCACAGATAATACATGCACTGCTTGTTTGGCAAATATAATGGAATACTAGGGAAAAAACATCTACAATATGAAGAGAAATGGCTTATTTTGCAGACATCAGATGAAATTGGAACCTAATCAGTTTTGGCATTTTAATGGTCTATGTACAATACAAAAAAAAGTGCCAGATTTGGCAACTGGATATTGGTTTTGCACAAATTATTCACTCAGCTCTATAATCCCACCAACAAAAGTAAGAGAAAAAAAATCGTATAGTTAAACACAATGCACTAAATCGGGGGACAGTGTTTAGTGTTCCCAACATTTTGGATGTGCAAGTAAAACATAAAATATCACCAAGTTCTTTTTCCCCTTCCATTAAAAAAATAAAAATGGCACGCTAAACAACCAAACGTTTTTTTCTGTTCCATTTTTAGTACGTTTTGGTAATTTTAAAACAGACACTTCAATCACCTATCTGCCATTTTGTCGGTCATCTTAATATGTGGATGGCTAAGCTTTGAACTCACGTACCTATTGCTTGATGAGTTCTTTAAATCTTACCTCAGTGACAAAAGACAGTACCAAAAACGAAGTCTACTTTATACATGTCAATAATTTAAAAATCACAGTTTCAATACTTTTTATCCTTCAAAAAGTATATAAATTAGCAAAGATGAGGACTTCAATTTAAAAAAGAAAATAACAAACCACAAAAGTTAAGCCTAATTTTTTTTTTACTAGTGTAAGCGGCTCAGAAAGGGGTCATTATTATATGGGAAACCTTACGAGAATCTGAACTGGAAAAGCTTAAAATACTTTAAAGAAGGAGCCTCGGAGCATCATGCAGAATTAAAAGCATCCTGCTCTATCCTTAAAAATTAAAAAGCAATACAAATGAAACCGGCCCTTATGAGTGCACGACTTACAATTCAAAACAGAAGTCGTTTTCTCCTAGAAAATGGTGCCGCACCTTTATGGCAGCATTTTGTTTTTCCTCTACATAGTTTAAATAAAATCATAATAATAATTAATACAAACTCTGAACATTCGCAGAGTTCAGGACGGCAATAAATTAGTATTATGCAAATTGTTTCTTTTCCTCTTATAGATAATACAGTCCTTCTTGTATTTCTTCAATGACCCAAAGGGGGATTGGGAAAACTAACAGGCACAGTTACACCAGGTTGTATTCCTTCAGGTTCAGCTGTAAGATTGTGTCCTTGACAGCAGCAAAGACGAAGCGAATGTTCTCAGTGTCTGTGGCGCAGGTGAAATGAGAATAGATTATTTTGTCACTGTCTGGATTCAGATCTACAAACATCTTTAAGATAAATTCTCTTGCCGCTTGTGCATCCCGCTGGGGTCCTTTTTATGGTAAAAAGACAAAAAAAAAAAAAGAATATTAAAACATTATTAGACTGTAAACTTCCACTAAAATTTTAAGACACTGGGCATTAATCAGATATGGGAATAGAGTAGGTAACAGAACCTGGAAACAACATGTTGCTATATGCAAGGGGTGCAAATACATACATTTTGTTGCATGCAGGATAAATACTGGCTGCTTTTGAATGTATCCCACAAATGCTGGATAGCTTTGTTTTTCACACTGGAATTTAGATTTCACTTTGGATACCCCACCGAAAGCTATCTACAGATTACATGTAACCCACTTACAGTACAAACTAGAAGGTGTAGATTTACTTGCTTTTTCTTACTCTATTCCCATATATGAATCAGGCCCACAATGCAGTGCAATCATCAATAATTTGTGTTAACTAATATGTATACGCTATAAAGCTAATTATGCACTCCGACATTATATGCCAGGTACACAATGTTTGCAGGGCAATTCTGTGCCCAGCATGCGCCTTGATTTGCTCAAATGCACCTACAATTTTACATTAACAGCAGTGCATGCGCCCTAAAGTGCAGTTTGTATGGCTCTTTGCTGAAGTTTACAAGAACAAGAGGAACTGAGGCAGATGGCAGTCACATGGATAAGACAAAAGCCCAACAGGCTGCAACTGCATCCAACATGGCATCACTTAAGTGGTTAAGAGTGTGAAAGATCTGTTTGGTTTCAAGTATTTCTCCTTCCTACTGCAGTCAGTTACGTATGGGATAGAGTAGGTGTACTGGAGGAGTCGGCACTTTAAGAATTTTGATGTGTCAGCAATCTACTCCCACCTCTATCCCCAACCAGACCACAGTATTAGAAAAAGTGCACGCAGAGAATTCCTCCTGTCCCTAGACATAAAGGAAGCATACTTGCACGTCTCCATATGGGAACTACACCAAAGGTTCTTGAGATTTGAGATCCAAAATCACCATTACCAGTTCAGAGCCCTTCCCTTTGGCCTGTCATCAGCACCAAGGGTGTTTCCAAAGATAATGCATGCATGTTTTCGGCTCTTCATCTTCAGGGGATAACCATTATCCCTTAAAACTTGCCAATTTTTCCTACAAAATGGTTGGATCATAAATTCCCAGCAGTCCAAACTACAGCCTGCTCAGATGTTGCTATTTCTGGGCCTCATCTTCGACACAGTAGAGGAGAAAGGTACGTCGGGTACTCCAACCTCGCATGGTGTCTGCGAGGCTCTCCCATATGGTCGGTTCCACTCTTGAACTTTCACAATGGAACCTTCTTTCCCAGTGGTCGGGTTCTCACCTTCATATGCACAGGATGACAGTATTATTGAGGGAAGCTCGCTCCTCTCTACAATGGTGACTATGCACTACAAATCTTCAGGGGTGCAGTTTCAGACCCTGCACCTGGACCATTGTCACGACCGATGCAAGTCTCCGAGGTTGGGGAGCGGTAACCCTAGGCCACACCTTTCAGGGTTGCTGGTCCCTCCAAGAATTGAGCCTTCCAATCAACATCTTGGAGTAAAGGGCCATCAAATTGGCATTACTTCAGGCACACAATCTCCTCGAGGGGAGACCAGACCGAATTGCCTATATCAATCGCCATGAGGGAACCAAAGAGTCAAGTGGCTATGAGAGAGGTTCGCCCAATCCTGTTGTGGGCAGAGACCTACACAACCAGTTTCTATGCGATTTTTATCCCAGTGGTGGAGAACGGGGAAGCACATTTCCTCAGCCGCCGAGACTTTCACCCAGGGGAATGGGCTCTCAACCCGGAAGTCTTTTATCAGCTGACTCAGCGGTGGGGGACGGCTCAGATAGACCTTTTGGTGTCCAGATTGAACCACAAGCTTCCTCTGTGCCATTTCCCTGGATCAAGCAGCAGTGGCGGTAGGTGAGCTATCAATTCTGTGAGAAGATCTGATATACCTGTTCCCTTCATTTCCTCTTCTTCCAAGAGTACTCAAACAAATAAAGAGAGTCCATTTTGGTAATTTTAATAGCTCCAGATTGGCCGGGACGAACACGGTACACAGACCTCCGCCTTCTTCTCACAGAGGTACCGTGGCACCTTCCACTTAGACGTGACCTTCTACAACAAGGTCCATTCTTTTACCCAGAATTAGCTTGTCTGTGTTTAACGGCATGGTTAATGAAGCAGACTTGCTAAGAGGCATGGTATCCCACCTGCTGTCATTCCAACAATGATGAGGGCACGGAATGAGGTTGCTTCCATGCATAATAATTGAATTTGGAAAGCATATGTGCACTGGTGCGAATCTCGTAAGTTTTCTAAGGCAGTATTCAGTCTTCCTAGGCTTTTAGATTTCCTGTAATCTGGTTGATCAGCGGGCCTTCAGCTCGGCTCTCTAAAAGCCCAGGTTTCTGCACTCTGTCTTCTTTCATCGACATCTGACTTTGATTCTTGAAGTCCAGACCTTTCTAAAAGGCGTACTAAGTCTACAACTCTTTTGTTGCTCCGACAGAGCCTTGGGATTTGTCTTGTCTTTCCTACTATCAGAGGTATTTCAACCTCTAGAACAGGCATTCCCAACCATGGTCCTCAAGGCACACCAACAGTGCAGGTTTTCTAGATATCCAGGCTTGAGCACAGGTGACTTAATTAGTATCTGAGGGATTCTGATTAAACCATCTGTGCTGAAGCCTGGATATCACTAAAACCTGCACTGTTGGTGTGCCTTGAGTTGGAAATGCCTGCTCTAGAGTCCATAGACTTAAAGTTTCTAACTTTATATTGCTGGCCTTGGCATCAGCACGTAGAGTGTCGGAACTCGGAGCTTTGTCCTGTAGATCTCTGTTTTTAGTGTTTCATAGAGACCGCGTGGAGTTGAGAACAAATAGGGATTTACTTCCCAAGGTTGTATCTACATTTCATGTAAATCAACCCATTGTAGTTCCAGCCTTGGCAGGGAATAATTCTTCCCTGGATGTAGTGCTTGCTTTTCGTATATACATTTCAAGGACGGCATCCTTAAGAGAGTCGGACAGTCTTTTTGTCCTTTATGGCACAGTTAAAGGGTGGTGGACTGCGTCAAAACAGGAGATAGCTCGCTGGCTCAGTCTTACCCTTCGTGAAGCTTATCGTCATGCTCATAGAAAAATTCCCACATTTGTTTCAGTCACTTAGTACCTCTTGGGCTGTCACTAGGGGAGCTTCTCTTTCTCAGGTTGAGCAGCTACATGGGCGGACTCAAACAGTTTTGCGAAGTTGTACAAGTCTGACACTTTCGACATCTTTTTGTAGAGCAGTATTGCAGGAGTCCCTCCGCTATCCCGCCCGGGAGTAATGCTTTGGTAGTTTCCCATACATTAACTTAGTGCATTGTCCCCTGCTGCACAAAGGAAAATAAGGAAATTTAGTACTCCCCAATAATTCCCTTTCTTCAAATTAGCAGGGGACACTGCACATGCTCCCAGTGGTCATCGTCCTGCCATTCTGCATAAGTTTGTGTATGGTCGAATCTGCTATCAGTGTTATGCAAGTTGCTAACATTGGGGGGGGGGCTGCCACATCAAAATTCAGTACACCTACACTATCCCATACGTCGCTGACTGCAGTGTCCACTGCTTACTAAGAGAAATACAAAATTCCTTATATTCGATAGGCAAACAGCAAGTACAGCTATGCCAAAGTTACATACTTCGATATTTGTCTTATCAAATGTGACCAACACCTCTTTTAGGGATGAAGGGAGGCATTTATCCAAAAGGACTGGGAGAAAATAAGTGAAAGTTCATACTGAGAAGGGAAACGGTTTAATCTTGCAGTGAAGGTGAAGATGTTGCAGCTATGCAGTAGCTCAAACTACCAATGAACTTTGAGAATCTAGGTTTCTCTCTACAGCCACAACCAAACATATTGATCTTACAAAGCTGGTAGAGCAACAGAAAAATGGTGACTGCTTGGTTAACATCCTGAGCTTTGGACACAAGGAGATCTTACAGCTGATGGTTGGGCAACATTAAAAGTTTTACAGACCTAAATTACTTACATGAAAAACCCACCAAAAACTTAAAACAGTAATGCAAATGATTTGCTTATGTACTATTTACTGGGTTTACGGACATGTTCCACAGTCTGGGGAAGAATTTACCAATGGAAAACAACCTGCATGTATATTTAAAAAATTAATACATAATATATTCAATAATGATATATATCATTTATTAAACAAGGTGGGACCCCACTTTGGACCTTAACCCAGCTGGAATGTATGCCATTTACCACCACTCTCTGTCCCCGATTGTGCAACCAGTTTTTAATCCAAATTTTATCTCCTAAAACTAAATTACTTAGTTTTATTAATAACCTTTTATGAGGCACCGTGTCAAAAGCTTTAGCGAATTCAAGAAGTATTACATCAACAGATTTCCCTAAGTACAGCCCCCGACTGACTTCCTCATAGAAGCTAATTAAATTAGTCTGACATGATCTATTTTTTATGAACCCATGCTGAGCCTTAATTATCACCTTCTCCCTCTCTAAGAAATTTAGAATACGATCTCTTATTATTCCTTCTAATATTTTCCCCACAATGGATGTAAGGCTGACCAGTCTATAATGTTCAGGGTTAGGGGGCTATTCAATATTGGGTCACGGCTGTTGAGCTGGCCCGACAACCATCTTCCTGTCCCATTCTCGGTCTGCTCAACAGAGAAATCACAGGCGCAATTCAATGTCCCACCTGCCGCGGGACGAGAAGGTGGAGTGGCCGCGGCAAGTGACCGGGAATTGGCGAGCTGCGGCCAGGAGCTCGTCAATTCCCGGCCGTTCTGTGAGATCCCCTGTTCAATGCGGTCGAGGAAGACAGCATTGAATAGGGCCCCGCAGCCATCTCCCCCGTTGGGAGATGGCTGTCGGAAAGTGGGACTGTCGGTGAAAACGGCCGCGGATTGGCAAAAACCATCTGTGAATTCGACAATCCGCTGCTGTTTTTAATAAAACAGATTGGACTTCATCTGTTTTGTCAAAATCTGCCTTCAATGCTGTCCGAAAACAGCAGCATTTCCCCTGTCGGAAATAGCGTCTGGGATTGAATTCCTAAAGCTAGATACACAGGGGGCAATTTTAAGCTGTTTTCTAAGCAATATGACTAGATTGCTTAGAAATTAAGCACAGATTGCTCAGTGTGTACACCCCCGAGGTACGATGGCAATTCGCCTGACAAGATTTTTAATACATGTTTTCAAAATCTAGTCAGATTACTTAGTAAGTAACTTCAAATTTCTCCTTACAGAATGAGCAATATAGAGGTTCTCATTGTGAGCCACTCCCTTGCCTCCATTACCACTCCCGTGAGCCCTTCTCTTGTTTACTCTTGTGTTGCTAAGCACAGATTGCTGCATGTGTAGGGGCGATCTAGACACTTGTGCTGAGCCATTTAGGGAGGGCGATTTCCCAAAGTTAACCACACATTTAAACATATATATGCCCCTAAGATTGTCTTTCCAATCTGGCTGCCGGTCCGACCTCCCTCCCCCTTTTTTTGCTATATTGTGTTTATGTGGTGTTGGTGACATCTGGGGAGATTAATTTCTGTGGCTGCATTGTGCCATCAAGACATTGTGGCTGCATTGTGCCATCAAGACATCGTTGTTCTACCACAGTGGTTGCATGCTGCAAGAATTCGCAGTAGTGTATGCCCAGCTTAAGAGATTGGAACTCTTTAAACAGAGCAGACTGAATTTCTTTAAGATTTCCATAGACTAAAACATTTAAATTTCTTTTACAACCAGCTTCTTATTCTGCACAGGGCTTGTCTTCATTGTAAATACTTGGTGTATTATTATTACTATAATTATACATTAACTATCTAAAATGCATACTTATATTAAACAACAAAAAATTATTAACAAAGGTAAGTATATTTACTGCTTCTATGTTCAATGTTAAAAGTAACAACAAAGCTACTTACCATCATATTCTGGAAAATAATCAACTAAATGGGAGTACATAATTTTCTCCTCCAGTAGATCTTTCTTGTTTAAAAAGAGGATGACTGAAGAATTCTGAAACCAGGGATATGTGATAATCGTCCTAAATAGGGCTTTGCTTTCTTCCATTCGGTTCTGCAAGACCAGAAGAAAAAAAATGGAAGAATATATGGCTGTACAGTACCTTGTAAGTAATATCATGTATTCTATTCTATGGAACATGTGACTTAGTAGGAGTCAAAATGAGTTTAGTGTAGATCTACTTGTGGATTGTTATATCACACACCAATGTGGTTATTGGTCATTTTCATTTAGGTGTATAGAAGAAAAAATTCTCTCAACTCTCAAATTACTCGTGTGGTTTTCAGTTAGTGTGGCGAAAACGGAGCGTGACCACAGAGAAGGCATCGGGGACCTGTGACTGCTGGAAATTAATTGTTACTAACTCGCGCTCATAGAACTGTGGAATATCCATTCTACCCCCAGCTGGAAATTTGGGTACTTGTTTCCTAGCACGGCGCCCCCCGATTTTGATCGTAGTACATCTTATACAATCGCATCGCATTCAATATAGCGGCATGCAATGCGATTTTTAATTGTACAAGCACCCTCATGGGTGCTTACAATGTTAAATGGACCCCCATTGTCAATTCCACCCCCACTATCAACGCCAACCCGAAACGTGGCGAGCGGTACGCATCCTCCGACCTTTTCATACCCCCACTATCCACGTCGGCTTGGAGTTGATTTTAGATAGTGTGGCAAGCGCAGTGAACCACTTAGCCCGAAGCGTGGCGAGCCCCGCGAGGGGACACGGATCACTTTACATGTTTTCCGCATGCGCTCGCCACGCTTCGTGCTAGTATTCTGCGTCCGCTCGCCACGCTTTGGGCTCGGTGGCTCGCCGCACTATCTAAACTCACTACCCACGCCGATGTGGATAGTGGGGGTATGAAAAGGACAGAGGACACGTACCGATGCGCTCGTCACACTTCAGGTTGTCGTTGATAGTGGAGGTGGCGTTGACAATGGGGGTGCATTTAACATTGTAAGCACCCATCAGAGTGCTTGTACAATTAAAAATCGCATCGCATGCCATTTGCTGGCATGCAATGCTATGCAATATTTCATTGTACAAGCATTCCTGTTAATTTAATGGGAATATCGCAACGCACACCACTAAGTATGGTATGCAATGGGCGCCGTGCTAGGAAACAAGTACCGAAATTTGATTCTCATTTGGCCGCTTGAGTCTTCATCATAGTTGTGTACCAGACCACCTTATTACTGTTTTAATTAATGTATTAAATCATGCATTCAAAGGGATACCTTTGAATGCTCTATAATAAACAGCTTGCTTGTGAGTGCACACCTGCATTTATATACTGCTTCATTTGTAAAACAGTCTGCACTTAATTGTGGTGTTTTTTTCTTGGCCGAATGCTTGCTTTATGGGGTGCATAAAGCCAAGTCTCTTTATACAGATTTCATATATGTCGACTTGAAAACTGAGGAAACTCCTTAAAAGGGACAGTATTCTTTTATTTGTGTGTGTTTTCCACATGGTGATATTGGGGAGCGCTTTACTGACTGTATACTTACTTTCCCTATTTTATGCAATTTTAAGTGGTTTGGATGTCACTTTTATGTATCCAGTCTTAAGCTGCACCTCAATTTTTGTGCGCACCTAGTACTATTTTTTTGTAAATTTATTTATGCTAATTAGCTACACTCCTTCATGAATTCAACTTGCCGATGAAGGGTTAAAGCTTTTTTTGTCCTGTCCGGATTCTGACACTAGAGGGACAGTCTACAGTCCTGAGCTCACAATCTGCACTGCTTCTTATGTGCTTTGGTACTGTAACTTGATCAGAACGTTGTGTTCATTTTCTCCACCAGAGGGAGTAATTTCTACTCTCTTTACTGCTTACTTCACTAAAGGTACATACACACTGAGTAATTTACGCCAGGCTAACCGATTTTTTTTGGGGGTGGATAGCTTTCTGTAGCTGGACGTTAAGAATAGACAACTAGAAAGGGAAGGATTATCTCTTTGTTGGCGCACTTAAAGAAAAAGTTAATCAAAATTTACCTTATATACGTTTAAAAAGGAAAATTATTTGCGTGAAATATTTCCAAAGATAGTCAAAATAAAATAAGTATTAAACTATTATTCTAGCTGTGTGTGTCGTTTCATTTGTGTATTATTGTTATGATGGTCTTTTGTGTCATGATACAAAGTTTAACTAAAATCCTTATCCTGTATTTATAATTTGCAATAATAGCCTTGTACTTAGTATAAATGTATTTAAAAAGGATAGGTGTTAACTATGTAACACTTGTTAGGAGCAGACAGATTTATCAAAATTCAGAGCTCTGTATTGAAATATCTCTCTTTATTGGCACACTAATTTGTCTGATCTCCTTATGTAACAAATAGACATAGCAATTGCCTGAGCCAGTTAATTTCATGTATAGTCTGTATTTATTCAGAATTTCCTCCTCTCATATCTGTGTTCTTAATGGGTGTTCTTGACACAGTATGGTTGCTGGCAGACATTTGATTTTGTAGCAGCTCCTTATATTAAATGATTGTAGGTGCTATAGCTTGTATTGATTGTCCCTGGTGGGGGTACTTATTCATTAACTATGATACAGTTTTAGGTGAGAGGTTTGAATGGTTTCAATCACTCCTCAAACAGTCATATCTATGTCTCTTTCACAGACATCGATATGGTGTGAGCTGATATTTGATTATTTTTCCTTTTATATTATTATTGGCATTATTTTCACAATACTTTTATGTTGCCAATTTTATTTATTAGTATGGAATCAGCAAATTTATGTCAACTTCAACCTATATATGGGGTTAGTCAGGGTATACCTTTTCTTTATCCCCTCTGTATCATATATGATTGTACCTGCTACTTGGTCCTTAGAGGGCCATTAATAACTTGCATATAACTTAGTATTCGTATGTTTGTGGTTTTCAAAATTTAACCAATAAGTGGCCATACAAAAAGACCACTTAGTTGTTATTAGTGGGCAGAAGCAGTATATATCGGTCGTTGTATAATGGCCAGACAAGCTATGTGTGTGGCAGCTAGACAGATAGTATTTCTGCTAGCCGAGCGGTATTGATTCAGAGACTCTGGGGCAGATTTATTAAGCTTGGTGAAGTGATAACGTGTCTGGTTTTTATCACCGGCCAATCAGCTTCTACCTGTGAAGTTACAGGCTTGGTTTAAAAAAATGGCTGTTAGGAGCTGTTTGGCAGGTGATAAAGACTAGACACTTTATCACTTCACCGAGCTTAATAATGCTAACCCTCTGTCACACACAGTGTTATATCAAATTAATCCACAGTCTTCTTCTGTGTCCTAGTGCACTGCATTGCTCATTTTTGGCAAAAGAGATGCTGGAATATTTTCATGAGACATGGCTGCCAAGAGGGCCTGTTTGGCGTGACTGCAGCAAAGATGTACAAGGACACATCTTTAACATTTGGTTACTGTGCACAAACCATGGTTCAGTCTAAGCCACAGGATATAATCATGTGTAAAGCAAACATCCGATTTTACTTTGTACAGTTCAATCGGCTCACAAATGATGCATGAATATGACTGAAGATCCTAGGTCATGACCAAATGGACTGCAGAAACATCAGAGTACAGGACACAGTCGACATTGATAAAGATCACTATTCAAAAATTGAGGTACTTGTTTCCTAGCACGGCGCCACCGATTTTAATTGTACAAAATCGGGTCAATCGCATGCGATGCGATCTACCTGACCGACCCGATTTTTACATTGGAACCAATGTTAAATGGTCCCCGAGACCCGATTTTACATTGGCCCCAATGTTAAATGCCCCGCAGACCCCATTTTTCATTGTATGGCCCCCCCATTGTTAACGCCACAATCAACACGAGGGGATGCGCATTACTTCAGATGTATTACGCGTCCCCTTGCGGGGCTCGCCACGCTGCACTCGCCACACTATATAAAATCAACTCCACGCCGCGTGGATAGTGGGAGTATGAAAAGGTCAGAGGACGCGTACTGCTGCGCTCGCCACGCTTTGGGTTCACGTTGTTCGTGGCGTTGCGTTAACAATGGGGGGCATTTGACATAATTAACCATAAGGGTGGGTTTACAATTAAAAATCCTTCTTAGGTGGACAAAACCATGTGCACTACAGGGGGGCAGATGTAACTTGTGCAGAGAGAATTGGTTTGGGGGGGGGGTTACTTCAAAGTGAGATCTATATTACTGTGTAAAAATAAAGCAGCAAGTATTTACCCTGCAAAGAAACAAAATAACTCACCCAAATCTAATTCTCTGCACATTTTACATCTGCCCCCCTGCAGTGCACATGGTTTTTTCCATCTAAGAAGGATTTTGTCAGAAAGAGTGAACTTGAATAAGGCCCAAGGTGAGGCGGCCATCTTGGGCACACCATACAAGATTACCCTGAAAATGTAGCCTGTAACTTCTCATTAACTTTAATAAATGTCCTCAGCCAAGGTGTGAGCTATGAGTGGATCCGGTCTCTTCATTGTCTACATAAAGTCAATGTCAACATAAAGTTGTTTTTTTTTGTTGGTTTTTTTTTTTACACATTTTGTGGGAAAACAAGTACAAAGATCAAAAAGATTGAAATGAACTTACCTCATTGTCAGACTCCACAAGCACCTGATCGTATTCACTAAGGGCTACTAGGAACATTATGGATGTGACATTTTCAAAGCAGTGTATCCATTTCCTCCTCTCTGATCGCTGTCCGCCTACATCCACCATTCTGTGGAGGATAGCACAGTTAACAATCGGTGACAGCATAAAACACACACACACACACACACTATTTTTTTAAAATAACGAAAAGTACATTTAAATGTTAAAAAAAAACACACAATATTTAGCCTCTCTTACAGAATTTACATTTATTAACTTTTAACCAAAAATGCAGCACTTGTACATTTCATTTTATAGTCTAAATATATATTATTTTATAAAAAAAAAAAACCTGGTGGGAAATGTAATTAAAAAGACTTAAACCCCTCATCATAAAAACAAGTGTTATGTACCTAAATGACACAAATATATACCTTTTTATTGATTGTAACCATTCTAGTATATGATTGTTATGCATTTTAACTGATGCCTCAATGCAATAATAAATATATATACACATATACACATACAGTACATACATACATACATATATAAAGACTTTACACCCAGGAATCCCTTTGCAAGACGCAATGCCATTGCTGTCATTTAAACACTGCAGCAACGGCGCTTTCTTCATCCACAATTAAATTAATTCTCCCCTTAATAATTTTTTCATGTCATATATATTGTACAATAATCCCACAATAACATAGGTATGGCTAGATCTTATACATTATGTGCACTTATGTTAGCAGTGGACTGGCCAGTCAAATCACACTATAAGACTTTAATTGGCCAACAGGGCGTTTCCCCTACCACACATTGGGGCCGATTCAGACCTGCTTGCACAGGTTAAAATTCAGCCCCTGTCCGATAATGGGACGACTGTGCATGCCCATTTTCCGTAATGCACATGTGGACGGCCTGGCTGCGAGCGCCTTCAGCTAATTTTACCGCTGCCAGGGAACTCGCAGCCTGACTGACATATGGGGGCGTGCCCCCCGTGTTTCATAGGCGTGCCCAAAAAAATGGTGGGAGTGCCCTTTACAATGCAGGCGTTCCTTTGCCTGCTAGGAGCAGGCACATGATGTCGGCACCTGCCCAGAATTCGCAAAACTCCTTTCAACCACCAACGACTCCCGGGTCACACGATGGCTGAGAGTGTCAGGGACAGAAGGAGAAATCATTCGATGGCAAATAACCATTGAATAATTTCTCCTCTGTGCGGGTGCTTGCGAATGGATGTGTACCCATACACATCCATTGCACAGGAATGGGTAAGGCTGGGAAGAGGGGGTGTACAAAAAGCAGGGAAGCATTGACCTGCTCCAAACATACGTAATCAAGTGAGCAGGTCTGAATCGGGCCCAAAGTGCTTCATAGGGTAAAATGTACAATTCACCCCTTCAGTGCTTTTCTTTTTATAAAAAAAAACCCACGGGGTGGCGGGGGTAAGAGATCAGAAAGTGGTGTAGTCCGGAAACATTCCGGACTAACCCGCGCCAGCAGCACAGCCCAGAATATTTTCAGGCGTGTCACTTAAGAGGCTAAAGAAGATTTTAAAAGTGTGAGTCCAGCTTCACCTCCTATACAAATATGTCCTCATATCTAGGCTCCTTATGCAATGCAGCGGGAGATGCCTGGTGTGAGTTTGCTGACCGGTCCCACACACCACCATCATCTGATGGGGTTTTATTTTGTTGAATATGCAATGTGACTAGGTGTTACAAGGAGACTGTACAGATTAATTCCATGCACAGCACTTGTATATTTTTCTGTGTGCAGAGAAATGAAGCACAAGAGAACTATGGAAAAAAGCCACAGCCGCTGCCTTGCCACATATCCAATTAATGTGTCCTGGTTACATTGCATTGCATCCAAGAGGCATTGTTGGCAAAAAAAACTACGCCCAACGCTTGCAGACTCTCACGGCACCTGGCGTGTAAGAGAAGCTGTTTAGTGCGGCGGAAGCAATTATGTGCACTTTTCAGATCAGATTTTCTCTTTCATCATCATAAAACTGCAAAGTAAAAACAAAAAAAAAGTTTCACAAATTCTCACACTTAAGCCCATACATATGGGGTGACAGGGGAGCCTGTGCTGAGCGAAGTGCTAAAGCATAATCGCTCAGAACACATCGCAGTAAACCCCAGAGGCACACCGTGATCTGTGCTTTGCCTATTGTTTATAGGCAAAGCCCTACAATCTAGCATGAAAGCCAGTGCAAGCACTGTTCTTCTCTGTGGGCGATGGTGATGCACAGGACTGCGCATCGCAGTCACTTGGGGCTATACACACGGAGCGCATCAGTGCTCCCTTTCTAAGTGACCTAGTCAGATCACTTAGAAATGGGGATAAAAATTGCCCCGTGTGTTTGGCCATTTAAACACTATTGTTACTTTCAGCACAGAATCCTTTATTATGTGTGTGCTGCAATGTCACCAAGCAACTTATCACACAAGGAACCAGAAGTACAGTTGGCAAACGATGGAACACCCAGATAGTGGTATCTGTTGATCTGGCGTTAGATCTGGAGTTAGAGCATATTTTGAAGAGTTTGGGCACACGGACTCAACACTGGGCCATTGCTGGAACATAATGCGGCATGACTTGTCAGTAACAATTACGGGTTGAATCTACAAATAAGATTTATAGGTACTTATGTATTATCTGGCCTCCCATGTTAAATGCACCCCATTTTTTCATACCCCTACTATCCAAATAGGCATGGAGTTGATTTTATATAGTGTGGCGAGTGCAGCGAGCCACCGTGCCCGAAGCGTGGCGAGCGCAGCGAGCCCCGCGAGGGGACGCGGTCTCATAAGAAAAATGGGAGCCCAGATATTACATAAGTACCGATTTATATCCAATCAATCTCTACCTGAAGATGACACTCTGTAAATCGAATGGATATTCAATAATTCCTGTTGTGGGCACTCTGACTCTGAGCACATCTTGCTGGGTAGGAAGATATCCATGACTTGCAATACGGTCCAGGTCATTAAGATAGCTGTAAATCAAACAAGAGATTGAGTTAACATTTAATACTGCAATCATATTTGTTTGCACATACATTTTAAAATGTGCAAAGGCTGTATACCTATAGAATATTCTCTGTAAATGACATTTGAAAACAGAAGTCAAGTATGCTTTACATCTGGCAAACAAATGGATGGTAACAAATGTGATAGCATCCTGCATTGGTGGAGAGAATGCCCATTAATATGACCATACACTATATATTGCTTTAATATAGAGGAAGAGCATGGACTACTCTCTGAAAAGCTACAGGTGGTGGGCGCTGGTCCCCTACAAGTACCAGGGTTTCCGCCATCACTGGAGGCAGTACCATTCACTATTATTGTACAAATAAACTTGTCCAAAAGCAGAATTTCAGTGTGGATAGAAGTAACCTTCAAAGCACACAGTTATCTCACATCGTATAGTGAACCTAGGTTTGTCAATGTAGGATTGTAGAATTAAAAAAAATAAAAAGGTTGTGAAATTAACAGGAACAGAACATCATCACACATTTCTTAAATAATCCATTATAAAACAAACCATCTCCACTATGCCTTTTAGGCATATTTTGTATCATCTCAGAAGGTCTTTTGTTACAAATGGTTTAACTGGTCTCCAGCACACAAGAGGTTATGTTCTCATAATATCCAGCATGTGACCTTCAAAAGGGCCAGACTGTTAAAGCATAGTGTTATATTAAAGTCAATAAAAATGGGCAGAGGATTAAAACTTGGAAGTTATCCTGCCACATGAAAAGGGGCTCTGAGTCCTGCAAGCTAATATAATAGTGATCCTGAAACCAGGCAGGGACCCCTCGAAATGTGCTAACTACAGACCAATATCTCTACTTAATGTTGATCTCAAAATTTATGCCAAAATTCTAGCGACACGCCTTGCCACCTACCTTCCCTATTTAATCCACCCTAATCAAGTTGGCTTCATCCCAGGTCGACAAGCATCAGACGAGCTCTAGACATAATACACTCCATCCATAAGCAGAAATTGCCATCTCTAATTCTAACACTGGTTGCCGAGAAGGCATTTCGTGGTCTTTTGCCTTCCAGGTCCTTAGAAGGATGGGTTTTGATGGAAAATGTCCTCAAGGTATTCAAGCCCTTTATCAATCCCCATCTGCCACTATCAGTCAACCACTGCACCTCCTTACCTTTCTGCATCACAAATGGCACCAGACAGGGTTGCCCACTCTCACCCTTAATATTTGCACTAGTAATGGAACCCCTTGCCACAAGGATACAAAGCAACTGGGATATCGGAGGTGTGGGTTGACTGAACATAAGATTGCATTATATGCTGACGACGTTCTGCTGTCTTTGGGAAACCCAACTCAATCCCTGCAGCCCCTACTAGCTGAAATAGATTTATATTCCCAATTTTCCGGCTATAAAATTAACGCTGACAAGACTGAAGTTCTAGACTTTTACCTCCCCGGGCCAACCAAACTAACACTGGAGACTTTTTTCCCCATTTAATTGGCACAAGCGAAAAATTAAATACCTTGGTATCTTTTTAACTCACCAGCTTCAGCAGGCGATTTTTCCAGGGTTTTAGATCAAATTAAAACAGACCTACTTGCATGGTCCTCCCACTTCATATCATGGAGAGGCAGAATAAACTCGGTGAAGATGAATGTGCTTCCTAGACTCCTTTATCTTTTTCAGACCCTCCCAATCTTTGTCCCTCCCCCCTGCTGATCTATGGAAAGAGGTCATCCAATACATAGAAAATCTATTACTTGCACCCATTCCAAATGACCCCAAATATTTTCTCCTACCACTGGATGTCCCAACCCTATCCAAGCCACAAAACAAATTGAGGAGTCATGTGGTTTCTGCCAGATCGTGATGGATTGAAAAAAGCTGGCTGCTCCTTCCATGCGCTCCATAATATCCCGCTTATGGCATGTGTATCGCAAGGAGTATATGACAGGCATCCTTAAAACAATCCTCTAAAAAATGTAACTGTTTTGACTCCTTGGGCTTCCCTCCAGCAGACCACCTTCCTTTTCATTATATGATACCGAGCCTTGCTGAATGACCCCTAATTTACTACTGCTATTATCATATTCCACCAGAGGACCCACCCTTTCCTTTTTCTTCTACCTTTCTTTCTACCTCCATTCTCTATCCTCTTCCTTTTCTACCTCTTGGTTTCTTTCTCTTCCCTTTCTAATTTATCCTTTACTCCAATTTTTTCTTATCTCTATACAAAAATTGTTAAAAAGACTGAGTTTTTTTTATTCTTTATTGCACCACAACTGATTTTTCCATTCTATGTGTGGACTTTTCTGCTTCTATGTTATGTTATTTCTATTTTGTATCCTGATTTGCTAATAAAAAAATAAAAAAAAGAAGGGGTGGCTCTGAGCAAGCAACACATTTAAACAAACCCTGCACTGGAATCTGCAAATGCACACATCGCTCATGCATTATAATTTATGCTGTTTTCCATATAGATTGTAAACTTGCAGCAGGGCCCTCCTTCCTCCATGTATGTCTGTTTTACCCAGTTTGTTTGTAAAGCGCAATGGAATCTGCTGCGCAATATAAGAAATATAGGATTTTAATACCTACCGGTAAATCCTTTTCACTGAGTTCATGGCTTGGTTCCGGGGCTGGTCCGGGTCTCCAGGGCTGAAGAGTCCGGGGTTCTGGATCCGTAGTAATCCAAAGGGGTACCTGGGGAAAGAAATCCTACTCACCTGTCCTCTGGCATCCACCCCAGCATCTTCACTTCAAGACGCGCTGCTCCCGGCTGCTGGTACCTGCTCCGCTGTATACTAGAGACGCAGAGATCCTTCTTCCTTTGCGTCTCTGCTCAGAATGAATTCTGGCCAATCAGGAGCCGACTTTCTCGGCTCCTGATTGGCCGCTAGGCGGCCAATAGAATTCATTCTGAGCAGAGAAGCAGAGGAAGAAGGATCTCTGCGTCTCTAGTATACAGCGGAGCGGGTACCAGCAGCCGGGAGCAGAGCGTCTTGAAGTGAAGATGCTGGGGTGGATGCCAGAGGACAGGTGAGTAGGATTTCTTTCCCCAGGTACCCCTTTGGATTACTACGGATCCAGGACCCCGGACTCTTCAGCCCTGGACCCGGAACCAAGCCACCGGACCCTGGGACCTACCTACGGGATCAAGATAGGTAAGTATCAGTGTGTTTGTGTAATGTATGTATTAAACTTTTATTTTTATAATGTGTCAGTGTGTATTTATTTATCTATTTTTTTTTACTGTGGAACTACAAGACCCAGCGGGCCCTTTAATGCCCCGCAGGCTGGGACTTGTGGTTCTCCAAGTCCCAGCTTGCGGGGGAGGCTTGCTGGGACTCATAGTTCCACAGTTTAAAACAATAGGTTTTTTCATCTATTTTTTTACACAATGATCAGCCCGGTGGCCACCGCACAGGGCCACCGGGGACAGCACCAGGCTTCAGCCTGGTCAGGTAAGTCCTGGAGGGGGGGACCCCTTTATTGGGGGGGTCCCCACTCCCCCAGGCCAGGCTGACTGGTCGGTAGGGATGAATGCTTTGGCCGGGGGGGGACTTGTATAAAAAGTCTCCCCCCGGCTGTGGCATTACTCTGCTGGCTGGTTGTGCCTGGGGCTGGTTCTTAAAATACGGGGGACCCTATTAATTTTGTCCCCCGTATTTTTGGAACCAGCCCCGGACCTGGAGCCTGGGGCTGGCTGTTAAAAATCGGGGAACCCCTATTTGTCGGGTTTCCTGATTTTTAATTACCGGCCCCGGCACCAGGCTGGTTACAGCTGTGGGGGGGACCCCACGCTGTTTTTTTTTACCCCCTCATATTTTTTATGGGTTAAACGGGTTTTTAAACGGCACTGTGAATGTGCCAAAAACGGCTTTTAAACGGTAATTTACCGTTTAAAAGCTGCAGTGGGAAAGGGTCTTTATGGCTCTTGCCGTTTAAAAAAAACCGGGTAATGACCCGTTTCAGCAGTGGGAAAGCAGCATAAGCCTTAGGATCAGACAGAGGCCAAAAGAAAAAGATAAAAGTACCGTTTTGCTGTGGCATGCTGAAGTCTGCACAGAGTAAACACATACAGCAAGACTCACTGTGCAAGATGAACAATGGTTCATTCTATGTACTGCCTACCCTACATATAGGTGTTATGCCATTCATCAACATTCAGGAGACAATTCATTTAGCCCCAAATGTAATGGATGTGAAAAATAGGGGTAGCCTCTGACAGTTTTGATATTTTTTTCAGCTTTGGACTGGTCAATTCCAGCCTTTTTTTTGTACCGTTAAAAGTTTGTTTTTGCATAACAACACATAGGGCCGTATTCAATGAGAATATTCACGGCGTGCAGTGAATCCTGTTTAGGATTCGCTGCACAGTCGCCACTGCCCGCCGTGTTCCAGAGCCTCGCTGCCCCTGACGGCAAGTGTGAACCCCTGCGGCGAGCCTGAGGACGGTGGCAGGCAGGGAGATGGAAGTCTCCCTGCCTGCCCCAGAAAGAGTCGAATTATACTCACCGATAATTCCTTTTTCTTCCTAGAGATCCCATGGCAGCCATAACACTGGGATGTTCCCTTCCCCCATAGAATTAGACAGGATAATTTTTCTCTAGGACCGCCCACCTTGGGTATAATAGCCTCCTCTTCCTCCATGTTTTTTCATGTCTCCAAAATATGTCCTGGAGAAAAATACATAACATAGGGAGGGAAAAACCAGTGGCTGCCATGGGATCTCTAGGAAGAAAAAGGAATTATCGGTGAGTATAATTCGACTCTTTCTTCTACGATCCCCATGGCAGCCATAACACTGGGACATACCCAAGTAAACACACGGGAGGGCTAAATACTGCATGAACTTATTTATATATAGAAGTTACTTGCCCAATAGGGCTTCTTGTAATACATGCGTCCCAAAGTGGGCAGTAGAAACGTTAAGAGAATAATGGTTCGAGAAAGTATGGATAGATGACCATGTTGCCGCCTTACAGATCTCAGCTGTTGACGCCTTCGCCTTATTCGCCCATGAAGTAGACACTGCCCGGGTAGAGTGTGCCTGCACAATAGAAGGTGGTGCTTTGCCCTCTTTCTTATAAGCAAATAAGATGGTCTCTCTAATCCAACGGGATATGGTCTGCTTCACAGGCGCTTTGCCCTTTTTTATTCCTTCCGGAATTACAAACAGGTGTTTAGTTAACCTAAAGGCCTTTGTTCTTTCCAGGTACAGCGTTATCCCTCTCACCAGGTCTAACGTGTGCCAGGCCTCTTCATCTCTATCTTTTGGCTGAGGGTAGAAGTCAGGTAAGGTTATCTCCTGGTTCTGGTGAAAAGCTGACACCACTTTAGGAATGAAATCTGGATGTGTCCGTAATACTACCCTATCAGGGAATATTATCAAATATGGTTCCTCCATCCATAGCGCTTGAAGCTCACTGACTCGTCGAGCTGAAGTCACAGCTACTAGGAATACAACTTTCCAGGTTAGAAATTTTAGCGGGCAATCTTCCAGTGGTTCAAAAGGATCTTTTGTCAACACCGTCAGGAGCAGATTTAGGTCCCAGGGGGCCACAATTGATTTAATCGGCGGTTTGATCCTCTTCATCGCCCTGCCGAACCTCTTAACAATTCTCTCTTCTGCTAGAGGCTTGTCCAATAACACACTTAATGCAGAGATCTGTGCCTTAATCGTTGCTGCGGCCAACCCCATCTGAAAGCCCTCAAACAAGAATTGTAATACTTGATCAGTAGGAATGTCCGTAAAGCCATCTTTAAACTGTCCCCAACTGATAAACTTATACCAGGTTTTATAGTAAGCCTCCGAAGAAACTTTCTTCCTGGCTCTCAGCATCATCTCAGTCACTTGTGGTGATAAACTGTGTCTCTTTAGGATCTGCCGCTCAATTTCCATGCCTCTAGTTGTAAAGTCGCCGGCTCTGGGTGCAGCATAGGCCCCTGATGCAGGAGGTCTGGCCTGTTTGGTAACCGCCATGGCCCTTGTATTGCCATCCTTAAGACATTCAAAAACCAAGCTCTTCTTGGCCAATGTGGAAGAATTATCAGTACTAGTACTTGGTCTTCCCTGATCTTTTTCAGCACTTTGGTTATCATAGGGAATGGAGGGAACAGGTATCCTAGTTCGAATTCCCATCTGGTTGAGAAAGTGTCTAATGTCCTCGCTTGTGGATGATAATACTTTGCGTAGAATTCGCTTACCTTCCTGTTCGAATAGGTGGCCATCAGGTCCACTTCCGGCGTCCCAAAGATCTTCGTTATCTGGAGAAAAACTTCTCCGTTCAGCTCCCATTCCCCTGGCAAAACAGTCTTGCGACTTAGATAGTCTGCTATCACATTTTTCTTGCCTGGAATATAGGTTGCAGAGATTGACCTCAGGTTCTTCTCTGACCATGTCATAATTTCTTCTGACATCCTCATCAATTTCAGACTTCTGGTCCCCCCTTGATGGTTTATGTGTGCGACTACCGTCACATTGTCGGACATAATTCTTAGATGTGTGTCCCGAATCTTGGATTTTAACTGGCACATAGCTTCCCAGACTGCCTGCAGTTCTCTGAGATTGGAAGAGTTTCTTGCTTCTTCCTTGGACCATGTTCCTTGGACCGACATCTTCCCGAGATGGCCTCCCCACCCTACTAAACTGGCGTCCGTCGTCAGAACCAGAAACTGTGGGTTCTCTAAGCTTGAGGTCTTGATCTCCAAGTAGTGAATCCACCATCTCAGAGACTGTTTCACATGACTCGGTAGCCCTATCATATGATGATCTTTTAAGCCTCTTTTTAGCAAAGGCAGAAGGAACCACTGAAGTGGTCTCGAATTCCACTGAGCCCACGGTATCACTTTTATGCAGGAAACCATCATTCTTAGTAACTGCACCCCTTTTATTAGAGGAATCTTCTTTTCTCGCAAGATCTCTAGGATTAACTTCCTCATTTTCATGCATCTCTCGAGTGATAGAGCTTCAGAATACCTTCTGGTATCTATCCTTACCCCCAAAAAAAGAATATTTTTGGTAGGTATCAGTTGGCTTTTGTCCTTGTTTATCACCCATCCGTGGCTTTGCAGGGTTTTCATGACCAAACTCAGACTTTGCTTCACTTCTTCCACTGAGCTCCCAGCTATCAATAAGTCGTCCAAGTATGGCCAGATCTGGACCTTCAGCTTTCTCATCTCCGCCACCAGCGTAATCAGTACTTTGGTGAAGACTCTTGGGGACGTTCTTAACCCGAACGGGAGGCATGTGAATTGAAAATGCTGACCGGCCACATAGAACCTCAGGAACCTTCGGTGTTCTAGACAAATTGGAATATGGTAATAGGCGTCTTTGAGGTCGATCGACACTAAGTATTCGTCCTGTCTTATGCCCGTCACTATGGACGACAGACACTCCATGCGAAATTTTATTTTCTTGATAAAACAATTCAGATCTCTGAGATCCAGGATCGTCCTGAATCCTCCACTGTTCTTTTCCACTAAGAATAGATTGGAGTAGAACCCTTTCTTGTGATGAATTTTGGGTACTATCTCGATCGCTCCCTGCTCCAGTAGTTGATTTATCTTGGAGCATAAAGCTGACCTTTTTTCTTTTTCTGTAGGTATTCTGGATCTCAGAAATCTGTTCTGCCATGGAATTATCATGAATTCGATATGATAACCCTGTTGGATTATCTTTAGTACCCATCTGTCGGTTATGGTATTCTCCCAACGACCTTTGAACCAGAGAAGTCTGGCTCCTATCACTGTCTCTTGGACATAGTCATGATCTTCCTCTGTCAGGCTGGAAGCGCCCACGAAAGGGCTGACGAAAGGCTTGCCGCGACGTATTAGCTCCGCCTCTCCTATAGTAAGGCCTACCAGGCCTGTAGCTCCTGGAGTCCCTATAGGATTGTTTAGCCGTGCTTGGATAAGGAAACCGACTTCTCTTGTCCTGTGGGAGACGTACAGATTTCCCTCCTGACAATCTCTGAATCATTGTGTCCAGGTTTGAGCCGAATAGGTATTTTCCTTCAAACTGTAGGGTAGTTAGTTTGTTCTTGGAATTTGCGTCGGCGCTCCAGGGCTTCAGCCACAAGGCTCTCCTCGCTGTTACCCCTGCCGCCATTGTTTTTGCCGCAAAAGCCACCGAATCCAGCGAGGCCTCGCACAGGTAATCTATGGATTTCTGCATAACGTCCAAACTTTTCAATACATAGTGTTTAGATATTCTTTCTTCTATGTCTGTCTGCAGGTTAGATGCCCACAGTCTCAGCGCCCTGGACACTGATGCCACTGCCACCATAGCCTTAAGCGATCCAGCAGAGGCTGTATGAACCTTCCTTAGTCCATTCTCAATCTTTCTATCCATTGAGTCTTTAAACGCTGCTGCGTCCTCCACCGGGATTGTAGACTTTGAGGTCAGCTCCGCTACAGCAGCGTCTACCTTCGGGATAGAGCACCATCCCAGGAATTCGTCATCTTTATATGGGTACATTTTCTCAATACGATTCCCCAGAGTCAATTTTTTATCCATATTCGTCCACTCCTTGGAAATGGTCTCCCTGACCATCTTGTGAACTGGGAAAGTTCTCCCCTTCTTCTCTCTATTTACGAATAAGGGATTCTTTGCCTCTGACGTACCTGGTTCTTCTTTATAATTCATTGCTTTATAAATATTTTTTAGTACATTTTCAACCAGCTCTAAATTAAAAGATCTCACATCTTCCAATTCACCTTCATCTGTGGAATCCTTTCTGTCACCTTCTATTTTCTCTTTCTTCTCCAATCTATCTTGTCCTGCCTCACATTCTTCACATAAAGATTTCTTCTGGGCAGATGCAAAGGTTCTATCACATGACATGCAGTTAGTCTGTATAAATTTCTTTTTGGCTGTTCTTTTCTTAGGAATATCAGATACATCCTCATTTTGTTCTATAGGCACACTACAAAAGAAAAAAGTACTAAGTACTATTCTGTAGAAAAAAACGCTAAAAATAAAACAACTAATGCCCACAAAAACCAAGGGCTTACCTCTGAGGGGCATTATCCGGCTTATGGGGAGAAGGCTCATCCATGATGCAAACAGCAGTCAGACAGCCAGGCACTGAGAACACAGTGTAACACACGCTGTCCATCGCGTCTTTAAATATGGCGCCTTAACCCTAAGTTCCCTGGTTCACCTTAATTCAGGATGGCCGAGCGGAACCAATATGCTTCCCCTTGTTTCCGTGGGGAAGCATTTAACGCCCGTCCCCCGGCGTCTCAGGCGGAAGTGACGCGCGCGCACACTTCCGCCCCGTCTGCCTGATATGTCTGGAGTGTACAGACGCGGCTTCCAGCCGGTCTGCATCTACTCCTCGTGGAGCACGCACACAACCCCGCTGCAGCCCTGCGCCATCCCAGCAACAGGTACTCACATATTGCTCACACGTGGGACTTTCCTTTGATATGTATATCTCCATTGCGTCGCGCTGCAGCCCTCGTTATATACAGGCAGGAAACTGCACTAACATAGCTAAAGCTAGTTAGGCACCTCTTCTCCCCGGGGAGCCACCCCTTCAGCTCCATGCTGCGTGAGGTACCCTGCTTAAAATAAATAAAACAGCCTACTCTGTCCTAACTCTAACGGAGACAGGAAAAAAGACATGGAGGAGGAGGAAGAGGAGGCTATTATACCCAAGGTGGGCGGTCCTAGAGAAAAATTATCCTGTCTAATTCTATGGGGGGAGGGAACATCCCAGTGTTATGGCTGCCATGGGGATCGTAGAAGAAAGTATGTGGGGGGGGAGGTGGGAACCCTGGGAGCCAGGCAGCCCCCCGGGAGAGCCAGCAGGGGACCAGGTATTCACTGCACCCGATCGTGCATATGTAATGATCGGGTGCAGTGAATATATGAATATCTAATGAGCGGCTCTCGGCTCCCGGCCCCCTGCTGGCTGCTCTGTGTAAAAAAAATTATATATTTTTTTTAAATTAAATATATAAGCACATGAATAAAAATTTTTGCGGAGGATTCAGAATAAAAAATCCCAGACAAGAGCTGCCAAAGGACTGTACTTGGGGCTATACTTGGATAACAACTAACTGAATTCCCCCCCTAAATGGGTTTAAACCCATCCATTGCTTTTTATAGATCCTATGCCTTATATCACTGGCATACAACAATTTTGGGTACTTCTTTACTTTCACGGCGCCAGCATGGCGCCGTGCGTCAGAGTCCCCTTGCGGGGCTCGCTTCGCTCGCCCACGCTGCGGGCTCGGTGGCTCGCTACGCTAATTAAAATCAACTCCATGCCAACATGGATAGTGGAGGTATGAACTATCCATGTTGGCATGGCGTTAACTTCGTTTATTTTACTTAGTTTGTGGCGAGCGTAACCCGGAAGTAGCGCGGCGCCATGCTGGCGCCGTGAAAGTAAAGAAGTACCCAATTTTGACATGGCTAGTATGGCTTGATCTGGAGTAAACTAGTTGCTTCATGAGATCACCAGATAAAAAAAAAGGGATGTAATACTGTATATGAAAAAGAAAAAAGGTTACAATGCATACCAGTACTTACTATTTAGTGGAATCAGACAGTTGATATTCCCGGCGCCGATCATAGCATTCTTGTATACCAGGATCGTTCCATAAGTATTTGATTGCATCTACGTGAGGATTCTCAAACGTGGATACCTTCTCAATATCAACTTCTCGGATTAACAGTGCATGACCCTTGAAAGGAAAAACAAAAATAACAAATTAAAATACTGCTACAAGTCAATGACCTGGTCATACAGCACTCTGTTTTAACAGTTGATAGTGGAGTACTGTAAGTAAAAATGGATATTTGAGAGTACAGACATATTTGTGGAACTATCAATTAGACCAGTGGCTTGTAAACTCATTCCTCAAGGCATCCTAACAGTTACGGTTGATGGATATCCATGGTTGAGTAGAAGAGGGTTAAATCAAATTGAAGTACTAATTAAGTCAACTGTACCAAGTATGGTTATTTTTAAAACCTGGACCATTAGGGTGCCTTGAGGTGAACTGTGGTTTTAGTATAAGCAGCTTAATCAAGGAACACTTCCCAATAGTTTCATGAATTTTTATGTTTGTACATTGGCCCTTATTCAGATCTGATCGCAGTACAAATTTGTTCTCAAAATGGGTAAAACCATGTGCACTGCAGGTGGGGCAGATGTAACATGTATAGGGAGAGTTAGATTTGTGTGAGATATTTTGTTTCTGTGCAGGGTAAATACTGGCTGCATTATTTTTACACTGCAGTTTAGGATTTCAGTTTCAACACACCCCACCCAAATTTAACTCTCTCTGCACATGTTACATCTGCCCCACCTGCAGTGTACATGGTTTGGCCCATTTTGAGAACAAATTTGTACTGCAATCAGATCTGAATAAGGGCCATTATGCATTAGACACATTTATTGAGTACCTTGTGTGTATTCAATATAATATAATTTTTCATAAGCAGAATTCAAAACATAATTTCTATGACACTTTGTAAGGGAGAAATAAGGACACAAGACATTTAACATAAAAATGACAAATGCTGAGAATAAATGACAAAAGTAAAACATGTTGCTTACATTTTTCCATTTTAAAAGCCTAAAAAACTACGCAAATGTTTAGAATTAGTAAATAGTGAACTGACCATGAGTGACCATTTACATATCTATTAGCAAGATAAGAACATGCCATAACAGATATGGCCACCACTTAATTTCCCTACTTCGTGCGTTTCACAACACAGGAAGCACGATAGTTCCGGATATCCTGGTATATAGTCTGGCCCTATTTTACAATAACCTTACTTTTGGGATATTTCTAATGCTCCCTTTGAGTAAGACATATCTATGCTCTTTATTTTGCCTCCTGCTCAACCAGAATTGCAGTTTTTATAAAATTTGGTGTATTTAGAAGAAGTTAATTACCGGTATACTGTAACTGGTGCGCATCATCAATTAAATCAACTGTTCTCAAACTGTGGGTCCTGACCCCAAAGTGGGCCCCGAGCTTCTCAGCATGGGGTCGCGACTCCATGTTGCTGACCATCAGGCTGATGACTTTTGTAATCTCAGTCAGTTGTTCAAGGAGTCTGAAAATTGTCTGTTATTTTAGACTCCTCAAATCATTTTGTGCCTCCACAATGCTGCCATGTATGTGCTGTCTGCTGACTACACATGTTATGACCTTCTGTAGTAACTTGCTGGGGTCCTGTAATCTTTTTTATTGTCGGATGGGGTCCCAGAGCAAAATAGTTTGAGGACCCCTGACTTAAATTGATACAGGTATATAAACCCCTAAGAATCACTGCCATGATCACCTTGAAAAAGCGGTTGATGCAGCGAAACATGTTGGTAAACTACAAGAGTGACCACTACAGCACCATTTCCCAAAAATCCTCACCATCTTACATCATAGTGACAGGACCAGCCTCTGAAAGAACAATATTAAGGTGCCCACACACTAGAAAGATCTGCGATCGTAAGAGGTGCGCATAATTTAGCCATGAAATCTTTTTTCCGTCCTGGACAAAAGATTTCAGGCAAGCGCACATCTTTACCAAAGATTTTTCTTAAGATCCCATGTGCGTTCCTATGGATCTTTTGTTAAATCTTCTGATCTTTTTTGCAGCACGTAAGATCAGAAGATTCAGCTAAAGATCCACGGGACTGCGCATCAGACTAAAATCGGCCGATTTTCGACCGATTATCGGTAAACATTGGACGATATATCGGCCGATTTATCAGAAATCGTCCAATCGGCCCAAAAATTGTTCTAGTGTGTGGGCACCTTTAGAGCTTTGGATTGCACATCCCTTAAAGTGGACTCACTATGCCCTCTACTGGCTTTAGATTGCCTTACATACCAATCCTTCAGCAGAGGGACTCCACATATTAAGCTGAACGCCATCTGGGAACCATACCATTGTGAAGTGAAATAGGAACAGACACAGACAACCAAATAATCCAATTGGACTAATCAGTGAATATATAATTTTCTATGTAGCCTTAACATCATCATTTATGTTTTTTATTGTGTGACTATTTTATTTATTCATTTAGGATTAAACTGACACCTATTTTGGCAGCACCTGTATTTTGAGCGCAGTTATTGGAGTGACCTCCAAATATACTTAACTGCAGCTCAACAGTTCTACATCAAGAGCCCACATCTGATAACTTGTTATCTACCGACCTGGGATTAACACTTCCTTTAACCCAGGTTGGAATGCCGGTTTGCTGAACATGGGTAATTTGAAAATGCCGTTTTACATCGCAAATCGCAAGCCGGGTTATTTGTGCGATGTGAAAGTGGTAATTGACACTGGAGCTTAGAGGCAAGTTACAAATACATTTTCATATGTAAACTACAGTTATCATTAAAAGCGTAAAAAGCCATAGAATTACTAAAGCAATATTTATAGCTGCAGTGACAGAACACTAGCTGCCATTCTACAGATACATACATTATATATATATATATATATATATATATACACACATACATACATACATACATACACACACACACACATATATATATATATACATACATATACACACACACACACACACACACACATATGTACACTTTTTTTGGTACTTATGTAGTATCTGGGCTGCCGATTTCTAAATCGGGTACATCGCATCGCATCGCATGCGACCATCGGATGCGATGCGATGCGATGACCCGATTTTTCCATAGGAATCAATGTTAAAATGGACTGAGTCCATTTAAACATGGAATTCAATGGGAAAAAGGGGTCCTTTTCATACCCCTACTATCCAAGTGGGCATGGAGTTGGATATAAACCTGTGGCGAGCGTAGCGAGCCACCGAGCCCGAAGCGTGGCGAGCGTAGCGAGCCCCGCGAGGGGACACAGAATACCGTTCGCTCGCCACGCTTCGGGCTCGGTGGCTCGCCACAGGTTTATATCCAACTCCATGCCCACTTGGATAGTAGGGGTATGAAAAGGACCCCTTTTTCCCATTGAATTCCATGTTAAAATGGACTCAGTCCATTTTAACATTGATTCCTATGGAAAAATCGGGTCATCGCATCCGATGGTCGCATGCAATGCGATGCGATGCGATGGGATATCGCATCGCATCGCATCTGATTGTATGCCTTAACTTAAGGCATACAATCAAAAAATCGGCAGCCCAGATACTACATAAGTACCCTTTTTTTTAGGTGCAACAGAGCCCCTCTACTGAACATTTGTTTGGGTAGGACAAAAAATGCAGAAATACATTAAGGCACATTTATTTATTTACATTTTCTTATATAGCGCAGCAGATTCCGTTGCGCTTTACAATAGTAGACAGTGATAAAACAAACTGGGTAACAACAGACAGACTTGGAGGTAGGAGGGCCCTGCTGCAAGCTTACAATCTATAGGACATATTTGTGTTGGGAGGGCATGCAGTATGTACATACATTTTCTCTTGCTTTCTCTTCAAGTCATTGAATAAGAAATCGTATCCGATTTTTACAAGAACATAGCCACCTATAGATTAAGTGCACATTAAAGACATTTTTATCCAAATATATAAGATATGTCAGCCAAACTAAGATGAAATGTGTGTCCAAGCTGGATTAATACTATGGGAATCTGGCAGAGGTGCTTTACCATATTGTATTTTAAGATCTCACTCTAAAAACTTAGGTCTCAAACTCTAGAATCAGCTATAGCTGCATATCTTTAATTTAATGGGGATCTCATTGTGTGGTGGTCTGGGCACACGCCTTTCTCTGGTTTTCCAACAGGAGATGTAACCCAGCCTGCAACACGACAGCACATTCCCTACACTAGTCGTCTACTTGCACTCTCTTCTTTGACCCTTGCCTCTTTTCTCACCCATCTGTTCACTGCGATAAACCATGTGTACTGCAGGTGGGCCACATGTAATATATTTGCAAATTGTTAAGGCCCCCATACACTTATCCAAGGGGTTGCATGCGATACCTCTGCAACTGCCCACTGAGGAGTCGCCGGGCTCTCCAGCGGCTGGTCCGCATACAATATATTGCATGCATTCCTCTAGCATATGCTGTATCATTCATGGCCCCCAGCAAGTGCTGCTGGATCAGATAAATCTTACGTGCAGCACTTGCAATATCTGACTCTGATGCGCACGGGACCGCGCATCAGATTGGAATCAGAGGTTAGATGCATACGATTTGGCCACGTTTTAGCATATTTCTCAGCCCGATCTGTCAGAATCGAGTGAAAAGGGCCCAAATCGTATAGGTGTATGGGAACCTTTAGATTTGGCTGGGTTATGTTGAAACTGAAATCACATTGAAAACAATAAAGCAGCTTTTTGCCCCAAAACCCAACTCTCTCTGCACGTTACATTTACCCCAGTTGCAGTGCACACGTGGTTTTGTCCAAAACATTTGTCCTGCGCTCAGTTCTGAATATAGGCCCTCATTCACTAATGTCAAGGAGACTATACGCAACATACGCACTGTAGCATTGATGGTAGAAAGTTTCTGAAACTAATTATTATTTATTTTACATATTACATTTGTCCCATACCCCCTGCATTGCACATAGTTTTGCCCATTTTAAGAACAAATGTGCCCTGCGATCAACTTTGCATAAAGCTTCAAGTCTATAAGGGCAGTATCATGCTAATTAGCTTGCAGAAGATTACATTTTATGGGGCCTTGTCACATTTCATTTTGACATCTACAGATCAGTCTGTAGTGACTGATGTGACTTAAGCGTTAATGTAGTCAAGAATTGAGTTGAGTGACATTTTACTAAATATGATGGGGAGAAAAAGTGCATGTGGACAAGTACTTAGCCAGATAAATTGCACAAAAACTGATTTAATCTTGCCTTCTATTTGGAAAAAGGCCAAACGTCATTTTAAAACAGTCTTTAAGTGTTGTTCAATAGCTTTTAAATATGAGCAATCAAAGATATGGAAGATAGCAAAGTACACCTAATTGCTTCCCTTGATGACTTAGCACACTTCCACACTATGTTTATTAAGGAAAGCTGAAATATGCAAGACTCAACTTCCAGCCAGAAAAGCAGTTTTAATATAAAAAGGTCCTACATTTGTACCAAGCCTCTCCCTGTAGACTTCTACATAACCAGCTTATAAGAGACTAAGAAGTCCACAAAGTGCGGTACAAAAACCAGTTTCTTACCGGTGAACTTTCCATGGGACTGAAAATAAGAAGGAGGTTCCTAGCAGGTCACAGCAATGCAGACCTCACCCAAATCAGGGTACGTCACCTACCGCATTAACAAGAGTTGTAAAAAATAAAATCCAGTCAATTTATTGACTGTTTCCTTGTACATGGGTGCCGAAAACCACAACACTGTACTCTGAAAATGCTTTGTACACAGAAAAGTTCTGATTAGCAGCAGATAAGACCAGAAAAGCCAAGGTTGTAGTGAGAATAGTCTTCTACATGAAAAATACTACAAAAGAAAATGCAGGTATTAGGGGGTATCCAATTACCCCCGGTAAAACAGCGGGAGTGGAAAATGTCAGTTTTTCACTATTTCCCCCCAATGTTTAGTCAATCGTTTTTTTTTTTTTTATTAGGCTATCCTATTGGATATGGATTGGCTCTGAAACAGTGACACCTTGAAGATAAAGAACCCATGAGGTTCCCACCAAACACTATGACGACACATCCGTCAATTAACTTCCTGTTTTATCATTAAAGTTTGAATAAAAAAGCGGAACTTTTAAATAGCCTGCATCCTTGAAAAAGTGCCCGTGCGGCATGAAACGCGTTGGAGCAGATACACAAGCCCTCCTGCCTGTCACATCTGAAGTACCCTGCAGCAGAAGATCGTGGAAGCTGTGCCGGGACGCCGGCGAAGAACTGAACCCGACAGCCGCTTCCCCGCTGCCATACGGGAGAAGGTAACAAAAGCCGCGACGTATCATCGCAGCCTCCGTGCTGTACCGCCGGCTGTAGTTAGTGACTACAGGATCAGGGGCAACTCCACTTAACCAAAAAGGAGTGTAAACATTGGTAAAATCCATAACTTTTAACGCACAATTCTTTACAGGTGTTCACTCGCATTTTTATTTTTATTTTCATTTTTATTTATTTTTATTTTTTATTTTTATTTTATTTATATTTTTATTTATATTTTATTTTAGTTTCAATCATTGTCTATATTCCTAATTTTCTCTATTTACATTTCTATCTGCACTTACTTGTAAAGTGCACGCAACATAGAGCGCTCCAATACTTTTATTATTACAACCTGATATATAGCGGAGCTGCCAATACAATTACGAGCGCGGTCCACATCTCATTTTTACGTATCCTATTGGATCACCAGACAAGACAGGTTTCACTGTGAATACACACGCACACACACAGTTCCAGTGAAAGCTGTGCGTTTCACCCGGTCAGGGGTTTTGCTTTGCCTGCCCGCGGCATGCGAAACAAATCCCAGATAAATTGTAACGCTTGCCGACTTATCATGGATAATTAGAAAGCCCCCGTTGAGCCTATTACCTTCGATATCCACCTTAGTGTGATTTTGGTATATTTAGCATAACGTTAATATAAATATGAATAAACTCTATACAAATACTCAAATGGAAGCGATCACTTGATAGGCTAGACCAATTGCTGTTAAAATGCTGCTTATGCATTTTAATGCAAACTGAACTATATTTTTTATGTTAAATAAAAACCCACCATACACATTCATAACTATCTATGACAATGCTTGCTTATTGCAGGTTATTTTTAAAGTTTACATCCATCTATTTAGAAGTGCATTGCACACCATAGGTTATCCAGCAATTTTTTATACGAACATTTCGGGGGGGGGGGGGCTAGGGGGGGGGGGTAGTTAGGCTATGGGGGAGGCTCAACTAGCCCACTAGGCAGTATAAAGCTGCAGGGGGGGGGGTGTAGTCAGGCTGCAGGAGTTTTGGGTGCTTGTATAGGACAGAACAGTTATAAAATGAAGATAATGGTCCTGTCAGAAAAACATGCAATGTTGATTTTGGATGCCGTGAAGTTATTTATTTTTTGCCAAAGCCACACTGCGCATGCACTGCAACTGCAAACTCCCCCCAGCGGTCAGCCTGCCTTACCTTGTCCTATAAAGCATGCGGTACTTGTGAGTTATCTGGGCGCCCGATTTCTAAATCGGGTCGGATCGGGCGCATCGCATCGCATCGCATGCGACCATCGGATGCGATGCGATGCGATGACCCGATTTTTCCATAGGAATCAATGTTAAAATGGACTGAGTCCATTTTAACATGGAATTCAATGGGAAAAAGGGGTTCTTTTCATACCCCTACTATCCAAGTGGGCATGGAGTTGGATATAAACCTGTGGCGAGCGTAGCGAGCCACCGAGCCCGAAGCGTGGCGAGCGTAGCGAGCCCCGCGAGGGGACACAGAATACCGTCCGCTCGCCACGCTTCGGGCTCGGTGGCTCGCTACGCTCGCCACAGGTTTATATCCAACTCCATGCCCACTTGGATAGTAGGGGTATGAAAAGGACCCCTTTTTCCATAGGAATCATTTTAACATTGATTCCTATGGAAAAATCGGGTCATCGCATCCGATGGTCGCATGCGATGCGATATCGCATCGCATCTGATTGTATGCCTTAACTTAAGGCATACAATCAAAAAATCGGGCGCCCAGATAACTCACAAGTACCAAGCATGCCTACTTCCCCCTGACTGCAATTTAATCTGCAACATGTATCTTCTGACAATTATGTTGCTTTCCCACTGCCAAACCTGCTCTGACCCTTTTTTTTTTTAAACGTTCCCTTAAGCGGGTCAGAGCAAGTTAAACCCCATTCACACTGCATTTTGTAGACGGTATATTACTGGTTAATTACCATTTTTGTACCTTTCACATTGCACCCATTGTGAAAGATACACGGTAATTAACCAGTAATATACCATGCAGTAGGCAGCACCTAGTAACACTCCCTCCCTCCCTTGGTACCTGGCAGCGGGCGTGCGCGGGTCACTAGGAGGCAGCGGATCCTGCTAATTACATATGCGCATATGAACAAGCAATTCATTACATATGCACATATGTAATGAGTGGCCCGCTAGTTCCCATTTGCAGCAGGGACCCCGCCGATGAAATCACACTTTCCTAATGAACCTGCTTCCTCCGCCTGAGCACAGACTGCACTGCCCGGATCCCCAGGATTGCTGCCAGGTACCAGGGGAGGGGGGGGGGGGGGAGCAGGGGTACCAGGTTCCAGGGGAGGACAGGGTACCAACTGCAAGGTACCAGGGGAGGGGGGGCAGGACAGGTACCAGGGAAGGGGGGAGACCAGTGTGGAATACCGTTTAAGACCTTTCCCACTGCCAAAAAAAACACACCTGCTTTTTACCGTTTAACAAATACTGGTATTTGTTAAACAGGTACAGCAACCTGGTGCTTTCCCATTGCAGCTCTACCCGTTTAAAATGGCTAAAAAACTGGCAAATTACCGTTTAAGAGCTGCAGTGGGAAAGGAGTATAAGTGATACGAAGATATCTATCTAGAAGTCTAGGGTTAAAAAATGTTTTCCTTCTCTGGCAAAGGAAGCAGAGTTATGGCATTTTGCAGAGCTGAAAAAAAAAAATTCAGATTTTAGTCTTGGTGGAAGTTAACGACATATTTGGCCTTTCTTATTTTGGAAACATGGGCTTTATGTGTGCTAGCTACAGTAATTTCTTCTTGCAATTTGCATCTCTCTGGGCAGTAATGCCCAAAGACAAATCTAAAAGTAGATTGTTATAATACTTGCACTTAAATTGATGTAGTCAGGCTGAAGGATTTTCACTGCAGTACACTGGGGCACAGGCTTAGGAAAGACTGACCCATGACACAATGGGAAATATGGAAGGAGAATAATATCAAAACATCCCCCACAAAACATATTCCCACAATAGTTAAAGGGAGTAGATAGGGAAATTAAGAGCGCTGGCAGTATTTTCTGCTTTCGATGTGCTCGGTTACTGGTAGACTGCTAAAATCTACATTAGACCACTCATCTCACAGTCTTATACAGAGACGGGAATTTTGCTTTCCCAGTGGAATAGCTGTATAATTAGTCATCATTTTGCTGTGGATTTGGGAGATGAAATAGAAAGGAAATGTAATTGACCACAATATATCTGAGTTCAAAGTTTGTCTGTTCAGGAAGAAAGCACTGATAAGTGAAGATTTTATATTAAGTACAGTGTTTTTGCTGGAGGGTAGCCAGTGAGTTAGCTTGATTTAATAAAAAGGGAGTGGTTCTTCCAGTAAATAAAAACACAAGAGTCTACTATGGGAGAGTCTTGTGACTTTAAATCAAGCAAGTCTACTTACTGATGTCTCGGACATCCAATGTAATTGGAAACCCAATGCAATCTCTTCTGTACATACTGATATAGCACACAGGTTACAAAGGTGACAGACATTTACTTATTTATAGTTTCTTATATAGCGCATACATATTCCTCAGCGCTTTACTGTTCTCCTCTGCAAGCAGGTACAAAAGTTTTATACCTGCTTGCAGAGGAGAACAGTGACTGATACTGGGGATATCCAGCAGCATTATAGCACCTGCCGGCAGTTTGTTTAGAAAACACCTATTGTGGGATCGTGGTTGATATATGTAAAGACACTGGTGGACTGGACCAGTTGACCTTATTTTCTGAGTAGGTGAAATATACCCACGGACTATTTAAGCCATGGTTATCACTACCCATAAATCCTAAACATATCTATCATTTTTGAGTGGATACCCGTGAAGGGCCAACCATACATACACGGAATAAGTTTCATAGATATTTTACAGTGCAAAGACACTGATTCTACACCTACCTTGCTGAGATTTTATATATACTTTATTGCTATACCCCTGATGAAGTCCTGTGCGCTGAAACTTGTTGGATTTTATGAATAAAGGATCGCATATCTTAAAAGGAGTCTCCTTATTTCAAAAACGGATGAAAGAACTGTTCTGTAGAAATTCTGATAAGAATACCAGCTGTTTGGACTAATTGTGACTTGGATAAGTGGTACTCACTTTAGCGCACTCCGATAACCCCCCTTTGTATCTCTGTACACCCCAGTCTCCTCTTGCTGGAAACGGAGAGGTAGTAGTGCCCGATCTCTGGAGGTAAAGAAGGATTTGTTTATGTCTGAACAGTTAAAGGACCCTACTTTATTGAAGGCTAGAGAAAATGTTAAGGTTGTTAATGGGGAACCCGTGGTACCAGGTGCCAAGATTTCTTATCCCCACATGGCTATTTGTAATGAGCTTTTGTACCACGTTGTCAAAAAGGGTGAGGAAGTGGTGGATCAGCTGGTAGTTCCCCAACCTTATAGGAGAACGGTACTAGATTTAGCCCATAGTCATGTTACAGCAGGACATTTAGGGGCAGAAAAGACCACTGAAAGAGTTTTACAAAGGTTCTTTTGGCCAGGGGTGTATAAAGAAGTGTCTGAATATTGTTCTTCCTGTCCTGAATGCCAGTATCATGCCCCCAGACCTCATTTCAGGAGCCCACTAGTTCCCATGCCTATTATAGAGGTCCCATTTGACAGAATAGCCATGGATCTCGTGGGGCCCTTGTTAAAATCCGCTTGGGGCCATCAGTATATTTTGGTAAGAATGGACTACACCACTTGATATCCTGAGGCTGTCCCTTTACGCACTATCACAACCAAAGCGATAGCTAGGGAACTGGTGCAGGTTTTCAGTAGAGTGGGAATACCAAAAGAAATGTTGACTGACCAAGGTACTCCATTTATGTCAAGGGTCATGAAAGAATTGTGCAAATTGTTTAAGGTCACCCACCTCAGGACGTCTATCTACCATCCCCAAACTGATGGGTTGGTGGAAAGATTTAATAAAACGTTAAAAAGTATGTTAAAAAAGGTTGTTGACAAAGATGGGAAAAACTGGGATTGTTTGTTGCCCTACTTGTTGATGGCCATCAGAGAAGTTCCGCAGTCCTCTACTGGGTTTTCTCCGTTTGATTTGTTGTATGGTAGACACCCCAGAGGGCTGTTGGACATTGCCAAGGAGACGTGGGAAGGACAACCCACCCCTTATAAAAGCATTGTTGAACATGTATCACAAATGCAGGATAGGATTGCAACCGTGGAACCTATTGTCAGAGAGCACATGGAACAAGCCCAAAGTGCTCAACAGAGGGTATATAACCGGAGTGCCAAGATACAGGAATTTGCTCCGGGGGATAGAGTTCTTGTGTTGGTGCCCACTGTGGAAAGCAAGTTCCTAGCTAAATGACAGGGACCATTTGAGATTTTGGAAAAAGCGAGTGAGGTCAATTATAAAGTATACCAACCAGGTAAGAGAAAACCTGAACAAATCTACCATGTTAACTTAATCAAACCCTGGAAAGATAGGTTGTCTCTGTCAGCGGAGCCTTGCTCTTTGGCGTCTTCACCTCAGTTGCTTCCCGCGGTGAGGGTGTCAGAGACATTGTCAGCTGATCAGAACAATCAGGTTAAAGAATTTCTCAAACGAAATAGGGAGATATTGTCAGAGCTGCCTGGCCAAACGACCATAATAAAACATGACATTGTCACTGAACCAGGGGTCAGGGTTCATTTAAAGCCATATAGGATTCCTGAAGCTCAGAGAGAAGCTGTCTCTAAAGAAGTTAAAAACTAGGAGTCATAGAGGAATCCAACAGTTAGTGGTCCAGTCCTATAGTTCTCATCCCGAAGCCAGATGGTAGCATACGCTTTTGTAATGATTTTCGTAAATTAAATGAGGTGTCCAAATTTGATGCATACCCCATGCCCGGTGTGGATGAGCTTATAGAATGGCTGGGAACAGCCAGGTTTCTTACCACATTGGACCTGACTAAAGGTTACTGGCAGATACCCCTAACTGATAGCGCAAAAGAAAAAAGCGCAAAAGTAAAAAACAGCCTTTTTGGTTCCAGAGGGGCTGTTTCAGTATAAGATGTTACCTTTTGGGTTGCATGGGGCTCCAGCAACCTTTCAACGGACGATGGATAAAATTTTGAGGCCCCATAGAAAATATGCAGCTGCATATTTGGATGATGTGGTAATTCACAGTACGGACTGGGGGTCCCATTTGGTTAAAGTACAAGCAGTACTGGACTCAATCAGAGAAGCAGGGTTTACTGCTAACCCAAAGAAGTGCTGCCTTGCAATGGAGGAGGTTAAGTAATTGGGCTTCACCATTGGTAGAGGTCTGATTAAGCCCCAATTAAATAAAATTGATGCTATTCAAAACTGGCCTCGGCCAGTGAATAAAAAACAAGTAAGGGCTTTTTTTGGGAATAACTGGGTATTACAGACGATTTATTCCTAATTTTGCAGCCACAGCAGTGCCGTTGTCAGACCTTACCAAGGGGAAGCAGTCAAATACGGTGAAATGGAACCCTGATGCAGAAAAAGCGTTCCAAGCGTTAAAAGTGGCTTTGTGTTCACAACCTGTACTGATAACGCCAGATTTTTCAAAATAATTTGTTGTACAGACAGATGCCTCAGAGGTAGGGATAGGGGCTGTGTTGTCCCAAACCAGAGATGGGGATGAACACCCTATCATCTATTTGAGTAGGAAACTCAATGAGCATGAAAAAAGGTATGCCATTGTGGAAAAGGAGGCTTTGGTCATTAAATGGGCATTAGATACCTTGAGGTATTACCTCTTGGGAAGACAGTTCAGGCTAGTGACAGATCACGCCCCTTTAAAATGGATGCATGTAAACAGAAGTCAGAATGCTCGGGTAACCAGATGGTTTCTAGCATTACAGGATTTCAAGTTTAAGGTCGAACATAGACCAGGTTCACAGTTGGCCAATGCAGATGCATTGTCCCGCACCTTCTGTTTGGGGGCTACAAGTGTTCCGGCCCCTAGGTCGAAACAGGGGAGTGGGATATGTGACAAGAACACTGGAGTAGTGTTTGAGGGCAGGTATATTTGTCCCAGGTTCTTGTCCTACACCTTTTAGAAACAGGTGTTTTGCCTCACAGATGGCTAATCAGCAAGCAAGCTGTAAAAAGGCTGCCAGTGTGAACAGTGTGAGAGGATTGCCTGGGAGATTGCAGAGTCTCTGTGTGAGAAGCAAACCTGCCTTTTACAAGTGAGCCACCCAGTGTTGACTGTGAAACTTTGTATTTTTCTATAGTGACAGTTAGGAGCACCCTGTGTATAGTTAGTGCCGGACAGGCAAGGTATTTTCTTTTATGTTTATTTTGTTTTCTGCTGAAATAAAACTGGTTGCGGCCATTTGTACCACAAAGACTGAACTGGTGTAATTACTCAGCTGCTGTTGGCTGCCTTCTACCCCAGGAAAAGTCATCCAAATTCCCCTACAGTGTGTGTGTATGTGTGTATGTGTGTATGTGTGTATGTGTGTATATATATATATATATATATATATATATATGTGTATGTGTGTATGTGTATATATATATATATATATATATATATATATATATATGTGTATATATATATATATATATATATATATATATATATATATATATATATATATATATATATATATATATATATATATATATATATATATATATATATATATATATATATATATATATAGCTTAGGGGAGATGGCCCGGCACTCCGCTCTCTTCAGTATGTGCTCCGGTGCCAGCAGCCAGATAGAGGTAGTAGCTGGGTGGGTTTGCTGCAGCACAAACGGAGGCGAGTCAGCTTTGCAAAAAAATTATTTACTAAATGACAACACAAATCTCTGTGCCGACGTTTCGGGGTCCCGTGTGCCCCGTTTTCAAGGGAAGAGATATCTCTTCCCTTGAAAACGGGGCACACGGGACCCCGAAACGTCGGCACAGAGATTTGTGTTGTCATTTAGTAAATAATTTTTTTGCAAACCTGACTCGCCTCCGTTTGTGCTGCAGCAAACCCACCCAGCTTATATATATATATATATATATATATATATATATATATATATATATATATATATATATATATATATATATATATATATAGTCTCTCTCTATCTTCAGGTTTTGTTCATGCTTTTCATGATTTTCGTTTTGAAGTTGCAGACAGTTTATCTTTCTGTAATAGTGTACACAAGTCCTGTTGTAGTCATTGGGTCTACTGTTAGTATAGCACAACCATGAATTAGAGGAATGTCGGTTTCCCTTGGTATTTGTATGATGGGGATGGTCCTTGTGCGTGGAGAAGGCGGACCTTTACTAATTCATACTTTTCATCTAAGTCAAGAACACATGCTACCCACCACTCTACATCATACCTACAAGTGACAAATCCTTTAAAGGTATTTAGGGGCAGATTTATTAAGCTTGGAGAAGAGATAAAGCGGAGAAAAGGTAAAAGGAGATAAAGCACCAGCCAATCAGCTGTGTTTGAAAAAGACAGTTGGAAGTTGATTGGCTGGTGCATTATCTCCGCTTTATCTCCAGTTTCTCTCTTCTCCAAGCTTAATAAATCTGCCCCACAAATTCTACTTCGTCCTCCGGTAAACAAACTCATTTCACTTTCGAAGATGTAGAGTAGGAATAAACTTTAGTTGACAGAGTAGTTGTTGATAAGGGAATAAAGAAATGTAGCTTCTGGGTTCAAGAATTTGTTCGGGATTACTCAAATCAAGCTTCCAGTAAAATTCTTGTGGTCAGCTGAACTGGCGTACTTGAAAGAGACAGCTGAAACATTCTCAACGGCCCAATCAAAAGATGACATTATTTGCTGATTGTACGGCCTTTGGAGATTGGCTCCTGTAGCTAATATTTTAACAGTGCCACCAACTTTATCACATGCCTATTTTCCATGGGAGGTGGCTGAAAAGTGCCACTCAGTTGGAATTCCAAAGTCTTGCTTGTGACAGCAAAGATTAATAAAATTCTTTAGATTTTTATACTGAGGCAGCTTCATCTGAGAAATAAATGATCTTTGTAACGATAGGCTACTTTTCCTTATGAAAATTACATCTACATCTCTTAAAAAAAAAAAAAAGTTTAATAACCTTTGACCTCAATTTTTTTTAAAGGGATATATATATATATATATATATATATATATATATATATATATATATAATATTTATCTTTATAATTTTTATTTTAAATGAGTTATGACATATTTTATTTACAAATGTACCAAATTTCACTTTGGGACTCCCATGGGATGATGAGATAACATTTACTGACAAGCAGGCAGCTAAATTATACAGAATTCTTACTTGCAGACAGTGTACTATAAAGTTTTGAAAAACCGCAATATTTGCCAGGATTCCTAACCATACGAAGTCACAGTGTTGTGCCTATAGTCAAAGCTAATTTAAAAAAAAAAAAAAAAAAAACCATTGGTTTAAAATACACCAACTCGGCCAGAACCATACAATTTTTTACTATATTTACATGAGGTTTTGATTATGGACGATTTTGACTATACTAGAACACTAGATGGTATATAATACAATAAAAACTGGCTTGCCTGCACAATCTATTTTTTCTTGCGACACCGGTCCCACACATGCATTGTTATCGCAAGCTGTATAAACAATGTGATTTGTGCAAAACGAACTGTGGCCCTTATTTGCTTTCATCAAAGAATGCTCCTTTTGCAGCAATTACAGCCGGGGACGGATGGGGACGGATGGGGGGGGGGGGGGGGGGGGGGGTGTCATCCACCTTAGGCAGTTAGTAAACATAGTTCAGCTGTGGGCACTGCTGGGGAGCCATCCTTCCCCAGCCGCTCTCAGTCTCCGGCCTGGCCGTCCTGCCGGCCCTCATGCAGCATGAGTCACTGAGAGGAGTAGGATCATCAGCACAGAATGCTAGCCTGTCCGGCTCCTGCCGTGTCCCCGCCACCGCTCGTGTGTGTGTGTGTGTGTGTGTGTGTGTGTGTGTGTGTGACTCTCCCCCTGCAGAAGCCAGTGGACTTCTATAGATGTATTGGTGAGCACTAGATCACAGGATTAACAATGAAGTGCTTAGGTTTGCCTGCTGTACTTCACTACGCAAATTATCTACCCAAGTGCACAATACAATTGTTTCATGAAAGTTCCTACCACAATAGAATCAGGTCTTGCCAAAAAATATTGCTTCATTTAACCCTGGTTATGTCATATTTTAATAATGAAAAATAGGTAACAGTGGCTGTCTTTTTTTTGTATCGTATAGTTCTACAGCTGGTCATACATCAGAACGACTTGCATAAGACATGATTGTAAGCAGGGTGTTATAGGGCCTATACATATGCCAATATTAAGGCATTTTCTAAGCGACTTTACTTAGTTTGGCATAGTTGCGGATATACTGGGAGATTTATAGCTATTTAATGTTTTGCCTAAAATAAAAGCATATAAACTTGATGGAGGAGTCAGGACTGGGAAGGGGAGGAGCTGGGACTGGGAAGGGGATGGTCAAGATTAAACCCTAAACTGCCCCTTTTAGAAGAAAAGTCTAGATCCTCCAAGGATTACAGTATTGCAGAACTTTGGAATTCTAGCTGTTAATTTGTTGAGGTAATCTGAATTAATTCCACGCCATGCTTCCTGATGCACCTCCCATACAGTAAGTTGGATTGGCTTGATTGGCACTTCTTCCATACCATATGCTCAAGCTGCTCCCACAACAGCTCAAGCCGAGCAAAGCACTGTGCCCTAAGCATGGCGAGCGAAGCGATGCATGTCAAACTGTGTCCATGTCGACGGTGTCGGCATTCAGGTAAAAAAAGTGAAAAACTCCATTTCAACCTTTTCACTGTCGACCTAGACCCATGTCGACCTAGCTGTTGCAGCCCAAACGATCCACACCCCACCAGTCGTGGAGAAATCCACGACTCCTGTTCATGGAAATCAAATTAATAGCTCCTGGACAATATAAAACAACGGTACTTGTTTCCTAGCACGGTGCCCATCGGGTCCCATCGCATACCTTAACTTAAGGTATGCGATGGGACCAGACTTCGGGCTTTTTAGCCGTTTCCCGACAAATGTAAAATCGGGTTCATCGCATGCCATTATAATGGCATGCCATGCAACCGACCCTTTTCATACCCCCACTATCCACGTCGGCGTGGAGTTGATTTTACACAGTGTGGCGAGCGCAGCGAGCCCCGCTAGGGGACGCGTAATACCTGTTAAGTAATGCGCGTCCCCTGGCGGGGTGGATAGTAGGGGTATGAAAAGGTCGGAGGACGCGTACTGCCGCTAGCCACGCTTCGGGTTCATGTTGATCGTGGCGTCGCGTTAACAATGGAGGGGGCATACAATGAAAAATTGGGTCTGGAGGGCATTTAACATTGGTTCCAATGTAAAAATCGGGTCGGTCGGGTCAATCGCATCGCATGCAATTTGGATGCATGCGATGGGTCCGATTTTTGCAACCCGATTGCATACAATTAAAATCGGTGGCGCCATGCTAGGAAACAAGTACCAAAACAACTCCACCCCACTTTACAATTTACTAGTTTTACATTGTCTAATAAAATCTTAACAGCGCTTACAATCTTTACAGAAATTGAAAATCTACTCGGGCATTTGAATAGTATGCAGTATGTCAATCACATTTCCAGGAAACAAAACCAAAAACCAATAACTTTCTAAGAAATAGTGGTATTTTCAATGTTTTATCAAGGTCATGTGTTCAACAGTATTTAATTAAACTAAGCACAATTTGATTTCAAGGATCATTCACAATTGCATGATTTATAGGTCTTTTATAGGAGAAAAAAAAATGGAGAGTAATCACATGAAATAACCCATGATTTTAATATTGTAACAATAGATTATGTGCAGTTTTTCCCCCCCTTCCCTCTAACTGGATAAACTTAAGAGTATAATTATCTGTCCATTCTTTCTGGTTGGAACAAAAATTTTGTAGGTCTCTGAGCAAATGACAATTGACACAGCAGGTCAGAAGCTGCTACAGCAGTCAGAGTAAAGCTGCCCATACACGGTCCGTTTAACGGATCAGTTTGGGACTTAAATAGCACGCATCGCATGCCTTGTGCATGCAGTGTGCATGCAATGCGATCCGATGCGATGTGTAGCTAGTACAAAAAGTATGTGCAGCACATACTTTTTTGTACCGTACTACGTGATGCGTGGGAGCGCGCATCGCATAGTACAGAACGGAGCAGGTCCACAACGGACCGTGTATGGGCAGCTTTCGTCTAACTATCCTCCTACCCTTGCAAATAACCATATCAATTCACAGACCACTCTGCAGACAAGTCGCTTATTAATTTCAGCTTGTCAAACGTTTTGTAAAGTGAAAATGTTTTTCATTTAATGGACCCTTATAGGCCTTTAAGGCAGGGCTCGACAAACCCCGGGCGCCAGGTTGCCACGGCGACCAGATTTTCCTTGCTGGCGACTAGATTCTGTGGGAGGTGTGGCTTGCTGTCTGCTGAGGAGATATGACACAGCGGTAGTGTGTCCCAGCTCCTGCCTAAGTAAGCCACACAGCCGCAGATATCAGGGTCACACCTCCTTTTAGCGGTGTTCAGCTCCATCTCCAGGAAGCCGTGGATGTCCGCCCGCCTGCTAATTGTATTACTGGCTCCCCCCTCTCAACATAGCTCGTAGATCCCCACACACCCTCTCAGCATAGCACAGAGATGCACCCCCCCCCCTCTACGCATAGCACGGACAACCCCCCCCCCCCCCCCCCCCTCTCAGCATAGCACGGAGATCCCCCCTAAGCATAGCACGGAGATTCTCCAACTCCTCACCAGCAAGAAGCCGCGGGTGTCAGCGCAGCTCCAGTGATGGATACTGTGTGCGGTGGCTGGTTATTTGAAACCCGCTCCCCTGCCGAGTCCTCAGTAACAGGAAGCCGTGACAGCGCGGCTCACGCTCACCCACCCTCCTGTGTATATTGCCACCTCCCCGGCATCATTAGCCCACCTGCTTCCTAATTGTAAGTAACACTGATTGGCTCCCCTCTCAGCGTACCCCGGAAATCCAGACCTCGATTCTGACACCCCGCCCCCCTCTCAGCATAGCTCTGGGATTTCCCTGCCGAGCAGTGACATCGCGGCTCCAGCCCAGCCACCCTCCTGCAGCCCTGCTGTGTATCTTGCCCATCCTGGCAGGGTCATCCCTCCTGTCCCCCCCCCCCCCCCCCCCCAGTTGGTTAGAGGCACCTGCTAAATGTAAGTAAAGCGGCCGTCTATTTTAAATCTGCTCCCCTGCCTTATTGCTCTGTACCTCCTGCCCCTCTCTACCCCCTCAGTGTGGCAGTCAAACAAGTCATTATTATGCAGAAAATAGGTATGCATGGTTCATTTCTACAATAATGTCAGTAACTGGATAATGTTAACTAAATTTTAGTTGACATTATCCAGTTACTGGCTTTATTCTAGAAATGCAGTATATTGTTTTTTGTCTGTGCTTAATAATTGCTTTTTTGACTGCAGTTGGTGATCAGGAATTATCTTTGTGTCCGAACTAAATCTCTGCAGCATATTCTGTGTTTGGTGGCCCGCCGTTTTAAATCCACCTGTGCATATATATCCCTATACATGTCCTGTTTCGTACTGCTTTAATAAAAAGTACACCTTGTACAAGTTTTCAGTCCTTTTTATTAATTTTTTTTGGGGGGGGGGGGGGGGGGTTTAGTTTGGCTCCTAGATTTTACAAAAATTTGTCAAGCCCTGCTTTAAGGGTTCACTTAATTGAGTCTGTTTATCGTGTTCTCTTCAGAAGGTCATAAGCTTTCCAACAACATATCACAATGCAAGAAAACTGAAAAAGCATGGACCCTTATGGCAGCACCCTTAAGGGCTCGTCCGATTTTACCTGTCACGATGCTAGCAGGGTGATTCCCCAGATACGCCAACCTGCGAATCCCTGCCACGTGACAGGCTTACTAAGTACCCCGAGCCTGTGTTTATTTCACCACGATTTTCCCCTTGCCACCAAGTACCCTTTGGACCTAGTCCACGACAGCTTTGGTTCTGCCGACACACCAAATTATGAATTACACGGTAGCGCCCTGGCAAATTCTGCAGAGACTTGGGCTGCATAACAACAGACAAAACTAAATTATGCTTTTTAATTTACGTGAAAACACTACAAGGCTTACAGTATATTACAGAAAACATAGGTTACAAGATATATAGTTAAAGTCAAGTCAAAAGTCACAGAAAAAGACAATATCAGAGAAAATAAAAACTTTGGAAATAAAAACCCACCAATCCGATAAGACAGGGGAGTGGAGTGGAAATCTCTCCGGGTACTGGAACATTTCGGAGACAGGTATCTGACCCGTCTCATTCCATGGATAAAGCACAGATTTTCTTGTGTGCCAAACACTTTAAAATCTGCAAACCCCCACACAATAACACAGTCCCACCTTTGGAATCTTCACTGTCACATGGGGTCTCCTGGTGATATAAGCAGGGGCTGGCTAATTTACTTGCCTTTTGAAGCTGAGCAATTAGCCATCAACAACCAACACTTTTTTATACAGAGCGACCCCCTAGGCCAGTGGTAGCCAACCCTAGCCCTCGAGAGCTACCAACAGTGCACATTTCCAGACAACCTAGCTGCTGCACAGCTGCACTCATTAATCACTGACACATTTTAAAAGATACACAGATGGAGCTAATTAGCTCACTTGTGATTCTGTGAGGAGACCTGCAAAACATGCACTGTTGGTAGCTCTCGAGGACTAGGGTTGGCTACACCAGCCCTAGGCTCAGAGTCAACAAACTCTGGGTCCTAGGGGAAATGACTTCCCTTGATGCTGTGCTAAAGAGATAGCATCACAACCTCATAAACCTTATTATGGACTTCAAAAGGAAAGGGATCCCATTTGCTTTCCTGTTTCACCCACAATTTCTTCCTATCCATCCAGTGTAAATGCAGGTCACTTATCAATAACAGGTTATGAACAGTTAGGCCCGTTCTAGGGCAGAATGGTGTAGTCAGAATGGCGCTTAATCATTTAAACTTCGATAGTCCCTTATGATCATAAGGTAGTGTGTGCAAAGTTTCAAGATAATTAGTTATAGCATTTGAGAGTTATCTTGGAACATCCATACACACAAACATCGTTCAATTATACTTATGGAGATAATTAATCCGTGGCACCCAGTTTGGTAATCAATATATGGCTGAGCAATATATCTCCCCGTGTGTACGGGGCTTTACTCTTTTTGTTGTTGTTGAAAGATGAAATGTAAATAAAAGCTGGATCAAGTTTGGCATTATTTATTTAAAATTTTCCAGTGTTATGTGACAAAAGGAATGGTTTTGATAGGGTAGGATGATTGTTTTGCAGAAGGGGATCAAGGAACTATAGTGCAGAGTCATAATGAAACCAGATAAGTGGTAGATTTTAGAATTTCCATGTTCTGGAAAGGTGAAATGTAGTAGCACTCATCATAACTTGTTATGTTATCTAATTTAGATACTTAGGAGTGTCTGGAAGAGGAAGAAGAACCAAAGGAAATTAAATATGTAACAGTACTAAAATCAGTCAGTCAGTCATTCAATCAATGTGATCATCATTTTTCGCAAAAAAAAAACAAAAACAATATATGGAGAGCTAGGTAGCTCCCCAAAATATGAAGCAAAGTGCTGCCACTTGTCAATTTCTCCAACAAAAGGTAAAATAATTGGGGCTTATTTTGTGCATTTTAGTAGGGGCTAAGTATGAGCAGTGTATAAGATTTTATGTACTGTATACTGTTTAAATCACAGCTAGCAGATGTGGATAAACTGAACAAACAAAATGCTGAATATCGCTTCTTGGCTGTTAAGATTCTGCAGAAGGAGGGTGGGGGTATATATTGGAAGGGCCTAGAGCAGGGTGAGACCTGGGTAGCTGGTTCTTCAAATTGATGTAATAAGTATCACATGTAAAAATTTGCACATTAAGTGCCTAATCGTATTTGAGCCCTCCAGGGGAGATTCTGGGGACATGTATGGGGGCCTATAGAGGCTTTGGCACAACTAAGGGATGGATTTGGTTTGGGCAGGCAGCATATGAGGCTGGAGAAGCAGGAGTACAGAGGCTTGATCCAGCTCCTACCTAATAGAATTTGAAGTGAGATGTGTACACAAGGAACTAGATGTTAAGTGGATCTTGGAAGAGTCATTGGTGCTCTAGCAGTGGCTGACCCATAGGTGTGAATGAAAAAACACAACTTTATTCTACAAGACAGTCTTGAACTCACAGTAGACAGATGAGGCTGGAAGTAGGACAGAATGGGATTGCTGGAAGAGAACTAGAGTGGAATAGATCCTTGACAGTCTGGACCCAGAAAGGACAACTAGAATGGAGTCGAGAACTCCTGTAGCTGGTTCTGGGTTGGCAAAGCAAAGACGTGAAGACTAGAGTGGATTCAGTAGATAGCTGAACTGAAGCAAGACCTGCAACTGGATTGGAGTAAGACATTTTAGAGACTGGTCCTGGACTGTTAACAGGAATAGAGTGACTCTAGAGGCCAGAATGGAACTAAACATGTGTTAGAATATTGAGTCTGTGTATAAACAAGACTGGCAGTGAAGTTTCATACACTAAAGGCAACCAGACCAGAATGGGAATTAACTGACTGGAACCATACAGACACCCTGTGTCAGGGGAAACTAAGCGCACAGCTGCATTGACCAAGGTGAAATTGTATTGGCAAATCGGGAGTATGGAGGGACACCACAGAGGTAAATTAGAGATCTTGATACACTTTTTTCTGCCAAGACTGTGTCAAACATGTCACATAATGACGAAGAAACGAAGATAATTCCAAAGGAGAGGTCTGATGGAGAGTTGCAGATATCAACACTGAAGGGAAACAGATGTGCAATACTGTACAAATTAAATAAAAATGTAACAAAATTCATCTGCAATCAGACAGCTGCTTCTTAAGAAGCAAAATTGGATTGCGACCATTGGGCAAAGCTCATACATTGGTTGCCAAAACTGGTCAGCTGGTTTCAGGAAGTTTACATTATTAGACGATGCAGACCCTGGGATCAACACACACACACATTATACTGTGGAGAGGGATATAGCCAGACATGTTCTGCTTCCTGCGCAGACCCCCAAACATTGGATTTGTACGCTTGTGTACAAATCTGAAACAGGCCCTGAATTAGATTTCTTTTTGCTTTGACTGTAATGTATTATCAAACAATGTGCCATCTAGTCTCCAGGAAAGGCATTTGGGAAGGTGTTAAAAGAGATGAATATGTATTAGATAATGTCAAACCTAAAATCCTGATGAAAGGGTTTGGCATAAGTAAAATGGAAATTATTCACAAACAAACCTTGAGAAGAGCAAAATAAAATATGTACTCTTAGCCAATGAGCCGCCAGATATAAACTTGGTTGTTCCTATAGCATTCTGGCTGAATACTGCCCATTGCCTACAAGATAATCACAATAATGGACTTTATTTCATACTATGTAGAGATTGATACACATAACCTGAAAAAAAATCAGGTAAGCCCTCTTTACGGATACAAAATGTCAGTTTTTCACTTTTATTTCCATTCCTATTTTTATTTTTCTGAAGCATAAAAAAAGAAGGACATCTGAAGGATGTCAGTTTCCACAACTATAAGAAACCTCAGCTGTTTGTCTCTGAGCTAAGGGTATAGTACCTTACTATGGATTAAAAAAAAAAAAAAAGTTACATTTCACATTTGCTGTGGAAAAGGTTTGTAAAAATCATGAAAATAATGTATTGTAAGAAGACCAGGTCATAGTGGCCTTTTAGGAAGCTGAAAGCATCAATATATTCTCAAATCTCTATTTTTATAAATCAAGACAAGCATGTAGGCCTCACAGAATGCTCAAAATTTTTAGAAATCTACTCCTAAATAAAAAATTAAAATAAAGAAAAAAACATCTTATTTGCAGTGGCTTCATACAAAAGTAATGGCATTATGAAAACGACGTGAAAAAAATATTAGAGCTCACATTTATATAGCTGGCAGAACCACAATAAACAGGTATAAAAAGAAAGTAAAGATTTTTAAAGTGTTCAGATTATAATCAACCACTAGAAATACTGTCTGTAGCTGTCAAGGTTCTACCAGAAAATAAAATGAACCAGAAGGCTGATTGAATTATAGGCATTAGTGCGGTTAGGGATTTTTGTTAAAAAAAAATGTAAATACAAAAAATTTGTGTAGTGGTTCAGAAGGACGGCGGTATTCAATGAGAATACCTGCGAGGTGCAGCGAATCCTTTTTAGGATTCGCTGCACATTCGCCACGTTCCGGAGCCGGCGGGCTCCGGTATTCAACGTGTCAGGGGCTCGCTGCCCCTGACCGTTACGATCGGGTATAGTGAATATACGGTCCCCTGCTGGCACCCCCGGGGGGCAGCCTGTGCTGCCTGCCACCCGGGGAGCCCACCTACCCCCCACATAGTTCTGGGGCAGGCAGAGAGACTTCCATCTCTTTGCCTGCCACCGTCCTCAGGCTCCCTGCGGCAATCGCCGCAGGAGCTCATATTCGCCAGTCAGGGGCAGCGAGCCCGCCGGCTCCGGAACGTGGCGAATGTGCAGCGAATCCTAAAAAGGATTCGCTGCACCTCGCAGGTATTCTCATTGGAATACCGCCCTTTGACTGCATGCACAACAACTAACAGGCGATAGTGACGTGCACTGGATGTGTATGCCCCTTAATGTTGATTCAAAATCTCAAACAAACAAACAAAAAGGACTTGGGTGAAAAGCAACATGTATGTGAAAATATACTTTATACAAGTACCACTAGATGGCAGTATAAGTAAATAATCAAATAATCAGAGAGAGCAGCAAAATTACAGTTTAAAGAATAAAATGGGACTGGTATCCGCCTTGCACCTTCATCTTCTAAAACAACTGTATGAAGACCGCAAGGTCATCCAAATGAATGGCAGATCGAATACCAGGGATTTGATATATTGGCTAGTAGTCAGCAATTTTCCACTAAGTAAATTAAGGACAATCTGAAGTGTGGAGGTCGAGCTGCCCTCAAAGAGTCACAGATCTGTAAGGGCTATTTCACATGCTCCGGTGAAACCCCACACGGCCAAGAAGCCGTGCCGCACTCAGGAGTTTCGAATAGTGGGGATGGCCACAGCCTTGCAGCCGTCCCTTCCAGTGGTGGGATCCGGCTGCAACCGGGCGGCCGGGCCGTTCCGTGTGAATGGACACAATTGTGTCCATAATTAACTAGTGCGCGGCATGGCTTTTCGCCGTGCGGGGTTTCGGAGCATGTGAAATAGCCCTAAGACTGATTAAATCCGGTCACAAAACAATGATGTTCCAAGTGTTGGTCATATAATAGAGGACAGCGAAAACATGAAAGACAGGGCCTCAGTAGTGCATACCCTCCAACACGACCCATTATACCAGGTACAAAAATGTTCTGATTCTAGCCTTTCTTGCAAGTGGCAGTTGCAGAGGTGAGGCTACAGCACATTTCAAAATTCAAGTAGGGGAGTTCACCAACTGCCAATGAGTCCCTGCCACCTATGTGTGGCAGTTGGTGCACAAACCAGCCTAGCAGTGATCAGTTGCATAAACCAGAGACCAACCAATCTCTTGGGCTGGTGCTGGAAGTTGGAGGATGTAATAAGAAGAAATAAGGATCATAAAGGTTTTCAAGGAAACAATATGATTTAAAAGGGGGCAGACTAGATGGGCTAAATCAGGCATGTCCAAACTATGGCCCTCCAGCTGTTGTGAAACTACAAGTCCCATCATGCCTTGCCACAGTTTTGCTATTATGGAATGTTAAAACTATTGCAAGGTATGCTGGGATGTGTAGTTTCACAACAGCTGGAGGGCCATAGTTTGGACATGCCTGGGCTAAATGATTCTTATCTGCTGTCAAATACCAGGTTTCTATGATGCAGGAACAGGAATTACAAAAGCTGCAGACAACAGTACATGTCATGGCTGGAGCAGAAGCAGCATCCCAGAGTCTAAGTTCCACAACTCAAGTATAACCAGCGCCAAGAGCCCACAAACAAGTACAGCAAGCCCCAGTGATAGGTATTGTGCATGAATGGCAGCAAAGTAGACACAATAGGAGAGCTTCTCAATCTCAAAGGATTCTTGCACCGAGATGGCCAAGGGCAGTCATAGGCACCTGACACTTTGCAGACTCGCCCCTAAAAATTAGGGTCAAAATCCTCTTCAAGGTATACATGCACTTGCTGCCCACAGCTAGGTGTTATCCTTATGCTGGACATACACAAGTCCAACTTTCATCCCACTAGTTGGTTGGGCTGAAAATCTGGTACTGTATGAGAGCAAATGACACAGAAATTTGCTCACAAACCCAGGAAAGTGGACAAGAACATTGAGGTCTGGAGCTCATGTGAAAAGGGGCATGGGTCATTAGGTCAACCAAATGAAGGGAGTCAGGCCTAAGGTCAACATGGTCATAAGGTCAACACATGCATTCAGTCAACTTTGGGATGGTCGACAGTCAAAGGGTCAACATGGGTTTTTCACTTTTTTGTCCTGAATTTTGACATAGTCGACATGGCCACCATATCGGTGCACTGCTGTGCTCGCCATGCTTCGGACACACTATTCTCTTCTCCCTCCACCCAATAGTGGATGTTCGGGCATAAAATACTGCCTGTCTGCAGATGTCGACCTAATACAGGTGAAGACCTTATGACCCAGTCGAGCTTAGGCATGTCGATCAAATGTATGTAGACCTGGATCGTGTCAACCTAACAATGTCACGCTATTTTGATGCTCTCTCTATTATTTGATAAGATTTATTAGATGAGATACTTCAACAGCAGTATTTTGTTTCCATTGGTGAAAATTGAACATCATTTATTTGATGTAAAATAAAATTGTTTTGATGCAAGTGTATGATAGTAACAGAAATAGGAAATTCACTGCACTAACCTGAATTAGAACTGGGGTTCAATGAACAAGTGTAAAAAAAACAAAAAAACACAACACTTTTTTGTTTAAACCAATTTTGTGTGCATTAATGTTTTAATGAAAGAAAAATGTAATCCAGGGGCTTGGCTAAGAGATAAATTTGAGATAAATTGGAAAGAGATAACGCACCAGCCAATCAACTTCCAACTGTTATATTTCAAACGGATTCAGTACTGAATCCCGGCGTTCAGAATCCCAACAAGGGGGGGGGGGGGGGGGGACGTGGATCGCCCACCCTTGCGGGCTCGCTGCGCTCGGCACACTAATTTATTGTCCCTCCAGGGGTGTCGTGGACACCCACGGAGGGAGAATGTGTCGGGATTTTGGCGGTCGGGATTCTGAACGCCGGGATCCCGACCGCTGGGATTTTAACTGCATCCCTTTCAAACACAGCTGATTGGCTGGTGCGTTCTCCTAATTTATCTCAAGTTTATCTCTTCCCCAGGCTTAATATATCTGCCCTCCAGTTTGTTATAATAATACTGTGAAACATTGCTATGTATTAAAAACCTTGATCATCCATATTTTAATGCTTTCTAACATTAAAGGGGAAAATTCATTAATACCCCTTTCAGACAGAAAAATCCCCAAAACCCAGGTATTTCCCAGACACAAAAACCCAGGTAAGACTCAGCTAAAAGCTGACCCCCTTTCACACAGAAGCCTGATTTTTCTTGCAATATACTGTTTGTCAGCCAATCAGAGGGCCGTCCAGGGTTTTAAAATATTTTTCAGATTCTGATGCCGCTGCCAGTGCTGCTGCTCCACTGCTCCGTCGCCAGCGCTTCAGTCCCTGCTCCATCGCATGGCCCTCCAGCTGTTGTGGAACTACACGTCACAGAATGCCCTGCCACAGTTTTAGCAATCCATTATATAAATGGCAGGGCATGTTGGGACATGTAGTTCCACCAGCCATGAGTTTGACACCACTGTTCTAAGCGATTTTGACTACACTGATTGTGGAGACACAGCTTCTACAGTTAAGGTGCGTACACACGGGGCAATATGATTGCTGGCAATATATTGCTCAGCAATCATATTACTCAGTGTCCCGTTTTTATCGGCGACCAGAGATGGTCGCAGATGACAATGTCACCCTGCCGGGAGAAGAGGCAGTGGAAGTCGCTCAGAGGAGCATGCTCCTCCGACCAGCGACCATACAGGGGCTGAAAAAGGGTGCGCGCACCCTGCGATTTATCGCTGGTGCACACTCCAATCACAGGCAATATGGTCGCTCAGCGACCATATTTCCTATAATCGCCCCCGTGTGTGCGCACCTTTACATACAAGGGCCAATATATTTACTGGTTACTAGGCCCTCCGTCATAGCATTTTAAATTACGCATATTCATTAAGGATAACAGATGTCTCATAGGAACTTATGGGACTAATGCATTAAGTTCTTGATAAAGGTCTAGCCGACCAAAACGTTGGACTAGAACCCCACAGTGGTCTGACTCTTGGAAGTCCCTTTGAGTGCCGCTGCAGCTACCTGTTTTATACTCTGGATTGCCCATCGCATATATATATATACACACACACACACATATACATACATACACACACACACACACACACACACACACACACACACACACACACTTTTGGACTTCTAATCTTTCTGCCCAGAACAAAGGATGCTCAATAGTCTCACTATTTATCTCTGCCAGGAAACCAGCTGTTTAATTGTCATGCCTGTTACTGAACAGATAAAAGAACATTTCCTTCAACCAAAAAACAGTCTCACAGTAGAAATAGAATACGTTTTTCTTTTTCGCTCTATAAAACAAATAACAAAATATCAATGGGTGTGTAAAAAAAAAAAAACACATTTAGAATAAAATAAAACAGAAAAATGCAAGCAAATAAACTGTACAAATTCCCCCCAGTACTTCCCTTCAACGTTATAAAGCATATTCTCAAAAGAAAAGTAAAGAAAAAAATTATGCAACTAACATTATAAAAACCGACCAAATTTTAAATACAGATGGTTCCAAGTGTAAATACTCTGAAATATATATAGAAATGAATTACATTTTACATGTTCGTCATTTTTATATTCCTGCCAAGTGTGGGACTACGGGTACACGGCAAAAAGGTCAACATGCATTTTGGTCGACAGGTCAATAGGTCGACAGTCAAAACATCGACATTGGGTTTTTAAAAAAAAATGTTGTTCCAAATGTCAACACATTGCACACTGCGTCCCCTCACACAGCTAGCTACGCTCGGCTAGCTACGCTCGGCACACAATTTTATTCTCCCTCTACGCCCTAGTGCAGGGGTGGGGAACCTCAGGCCCGGGGGCCATATGCGGCCCCCGTAACCGGTCTGAGTGGCCCTCCCACCCGCCTGGCAGCTTTGCCGAGAGTCAAGTACAGGGGAATTCTCGCGAGAGGTCGGTAGTTCTTGCGAGATTCCTCTTAATCAACAACAGCCGGAGACTGCCAGTCCTAGTCAGTGGCAGCTGCCGGGGCGTGGGACAACTGCAGCAGGACAATTTGTAAGAGAAATTTTCACATATGGCCCCCGAAGGATTTTTCCCCCATACAAACGGCCCTTGGCACGAAAAAGGTTCCCCACCCCTGCCCTAGTGGATAGTAGGGCATGAAATACCACCTGCCGGCACATGTTAACTCTAAAAAACATAAAATTGAAAAACTACATGTCAACCTTCCCATGTCAATGCTTGTGTCGACCTAATGACATGTCGACTTTTTTGCTGTCTACCAGTTGTCCGGATACCATTCCCGCCTATAGAATATCCTGTAGTTATAATACTAAAAAGCGTTAACTTGATGCTTGGAGACACGATTTTTCTCTGTTCTATTTTGAGACAGTCCATAAAGTTTCCTGCAGATAATGGAAGCAGAGCCCATACAAGCTGGAGATACTGTAGGCAGCAGTTTTGGGGGGCATTTAATGTGTGCCAATATTTCAAAGAGTCAGAAATATCAACACACACTATAAATGGCCAGATTAAAATCGGTGCAGAATTGAGTTTTTAAAAAGTTGAACCTGTCAAAAACGTTGTCCGCTAGATTGTCTAATCAGCGTCGATTTCAGAAAATCAGCGTCCATTTTTGTTGATCCATGGGCTTTCCAACAGTCAGAAAAAAGATTAAATTACAGGACTTTGATATATGGTATACCACCCCCTTATATGCAGTAACATTATAAAAAAGGCAAACTCTGGAGGATAAGCCTTCTGCTTGTGCTTTTAGAATGGATACACGGTTGCTTCGTTTTTTGCATTACAAACTGATGTATATGTGGACACATAGGAAATGGCAGATACAGATGGAGCCTCCCTCATCTAGCCTGCCTATGGTGTATGTCTTGATAACAGAGTCGCAGTGTTCCTGGATGCAAAGTGGCACATAGCATTGTGTATGGCATTACCAGCAACTTTTTTAAAGTCATCACTGCGCTTGCGTGAGATGTCCAATATAATGATATAGCGCAAGTATCACCATTGCAAATGTGTGAAGCCTCCATTGAAATACACTATAACACAAGAACTGCTTTACTGTGCAATAATGTATGTTAAATAGAGATTTCTGTAAGTGCATCTCATTACTCTATTTAAGAGACATAGGGGCTATGGGGATAATGCGAGCATACAGTCACCGTACCGTACTCCGCAGACCAGACTCAAGCACGGAGCAGATTAACAAAATACCGAGAGCCAACAAGGGCTTCTTGGATGCCCAGATCTATGTAGCGAGCAACGGCATAGGTTTTACATGTCTAAGGACAATGCTGTAGATGCGTTTTAAGGCCCCTATACATTAGTCCGACTTGTCCTTAGAACAAGTCGGACTAATGTATCCCTAATTTCCCCCTGCAGCTCCCCAGGAGGGGGACACACGATTTGGCACTTGCAAATCATACATCACATGTGATGTATCATATGCAACTCCCGGGGAGCTGCAAGGTGGAGGGAGCAGGGGGGTGGGGGACATCGAGGTGGCGGGAGGGGAACGCTGCAAGGCGGCTGGGGACGCTGCTAATAGTGTAGAGGCAGTGGACGCTGCGGGGGAACAGTGACACAGAGGCGGCAGTAACAGAGCCGGGCAGGGGGACCCGGGAGTTGTCAGTACTGAAAAATAAAAGCCCATACAATGAATGGGCAGCCTGTTATTGGCTGAGCACTCTCTCAGCCAATTGCTGACAGGCTGAGAGAGCGCTCAGCCAATCACAGGCTGCCCATTCATTGTATGGGCTTTTTTATTTCCAGTGCTGACAGCTTCCAGCTCCCCCTGCCCACCTCTATGTTACTGCCGCGCCTTTGCGTCCCCCTGCAGCGCCTGCTGCCTCTGCACTACCTAGCAGTGCCCCCCGCCCCCCTGCTCCCTCCACCTTTCCGGAGCATTGACAGCTCCCTGCTCCGGCACCCCCTGCCTGACTCCTTCGCCGGTGTCCCGCGCCCCCAAAATCTTATGTGCAGCCGGTCCGACCTCCCGACTCTGAACTGATGCACACGGGACCACGCATCGGGTCGGACCGGGTGCCTAACCCTGCGATTTGGCCCGATCCATCTGAATCGGGTGAAATCGGGACCAAATTGCATAGTGTATGGGGTCCTTTAAACTAGTGAAAAACACACAGGGGTTGCTGACAGAGGCACAGACATTGCAATGATCAACAAGCAGCTCTGGTGCCCTACCCGCACCACTGTCCAGGTGGATAGGATCATTAGGTCGACATGGTTTGTTTTTTTTGTTTTATAGCAGACATGCAGTATTTCATGCCCTACCATCCACTAGGAGGTTTCTGTTTCCAAATATATTTAAGTATCACAGAGTGTATGCGGCAAATAACTTTCCGGGAACTAAATAAGGTAGCAAACAAAAGATACACATTAGTTTTGGAAGGATCGACATTTTAAAAGCAGCCAGTCTACCCAACCATAAGACATCCAAGCCCAACCACCTCTTCAGTAACGTTTCTACCTGGGATAGGAGTGGATAGGAGATGATTTCTGCAGTCTTAAGTAGAGAGTTTGAAATGTGAATACCTAGATTCTATCCTGTATCTACCTTCCAATTATATCTATAAAGTTGTTTAAAATGACAGTTTATGGGTATCTATATTGAAAGTCAAGGCTTCAGTTTTTGATGTATTAAGCCGAAGTATAACGTTCAATGATTTCACGTACGATAGGCAAAGATGTCTCAGGTTTTGTAATGAATAAGAGGACATCATCCGCAAACAAACTTAGTTTATGAATGGATGACCTCACCTGTATACCAGGGAAACATTAAGATTGCCGAATTGTAATTGCAAGGGGCTCAATTGCTAAAACATACATGAGGGGAGAAAGGGGGCATCCCTGGCTAGTACCATTCGAGATTCTAAATGGAGAGGAGGAAAAGCTGTTACTAAACACGGACGCCGTTGGGGAACTACACAATAGCTAACATGGGATATGGAAGACCGAATTGCACCTCAAACTAATACTTGACATTATTTCCTGGAGAAAGCCCCAGTGTAGCCTATCAAATGCTTTTTCAGCATCTAGGGAGAGGAAAATAGCTCACCACTTTTTGAAATCTATCCAGCTAGGTCAAAGACCCATCTTGTGTTATCTGTCAACCCCTGACACAGCCTACCTGATCTGGATGGACAATCTTGGAAATAAGGTGGCCAAACTATTTGCTATAAGCTTGGAGAAAAATTTAAGATCCGTGTTAAGTAAAGCTATTGGTCTATAATTTAGACAAAGGGAAGGGTCTCTACCTTGCGTATGGATAGTGATAATTCGTGCTCGTAGCATTTCCTCAGGTAATGATCCAGAATCTGTTGCATATTGATAGAAGGGAGTGAGGAGGGGGATCAGATTGCAGCAGCATGAGCTGTCCAAACAACTGGGATAATGGATGATTTGGAGGTGTGTTGGAGTGACCACTTATCCAGCAATATCAAGTATGTGGGAGTAAGAGTTATGTAGGTGGGAAACAAAAAAAATAAAAAATATATAAATCTTTGACCAAAGGGGATTTAATGTGCAGGACATCATTAAGATCAACTCTGCCAACAAGTGGCCCAAGGGAGATATGGGGCATAAGTCTGGCGATTTGTCTAGCTTCTCATCCAGTACTACTGCACATTGAAGTCACCCAAAATAACTACTTGGGCTTTCTGAACTTTTCTCAAAAAATGTACGCAAGAAAGAAATCCAATTGGTATTTGGGGAATATAGAGAGCCAATTGTAATTGCTTTATATTCCAATTTACCGCCTACAATCAAATAACGACCATCTTTATCTGATGTTTGAGATTTAAAGTCAAAATGAACAGTATTATGAAACAAAATAGCTACTCCCTGTCTTTTAAATGGACCATTTGAAAAGTAGCCTGTGAGGTAACGAGAATTATGGAAAGCAGATGGGGCTATTGTAGCAAAATGCATCTCTTGTAGACCAACCAATTTGGCCCTTTTAGTGGTGATTTTCTTAATATCACATACTGGGTGAAATGTATTAAGCCTTAACAGGTGATCAAGTGGAGACTGATAGGAGCTGATTTTCTGGTAATTTATCTCCCTAACAGCCATGGCACAGGCTGTGTTTGAGAAACAACAGTTATGAGCTGATTGGCTGGTAATTTAGCTCTATCACTCTCCAATGTATCACTTTTTAAGACTTATTATATTTGGCCCACTGGACCAGATGCAGCAAGCTTCAAAAAGTGATAAGCGTAGAGAGAGGCAAACAGCCTGACTATCAGCTCCTAGCTGCCATTTTTCAAACACTGCCATCTGTTGGCAGGGAGTGAAACTACAGCTTTCTCTCACACATGCACAAACTCAGAGGCAATCTCAATCTAGCAGACTAGCTTTCGAAGCATTTGCTTGGAGCATGCTTACTAGTAAAATATATATATATGTGTGTAAAAAAGCTGGCAGTGTCCTCAAAGCAGGCAATTTCTCAATAGCTAAACTGGTAAATAAATAAATTAATTAATAGCACCGGTCTGGCTGGATGTAATCAATAGTAAGAAATAAGGGTACTTGTTTCCTAGAACGGTGCCCAGATTTCCTACGTACGCTAACGTAGGGAAAGACGCATCGGCCATTATAGCGGCATGCGATGCGATTTTATGTAATTTTTTCAATGCTCTGTGTGCCCCACTGTATTACCTATACAATGATATCATTGTATGTCCTAAAAAGGAGGTTTTACTCACCCGCCACTATCCATGCTACCTCCGACCTTTTCATACCCCCACTATCCACATCAGTGTGGAGATTTTATATAGTGTGGCGAGCGCAGCGAGCCCCGCGGATTACTTTACATGTATTCCACGGCCGCTCGCCAGGCTTCAGGCTCGGTGGCTTGCCTGTTACAAGGAAGGAAAGTACTTTCCTTCCTTGCAAGAGATAGAGGTCCCTGAGAGAGACTGTAACAGGCCGAGCTATTTTCAGAACAAACTAATCTCTACCAGTGCAATTGGTTAGCCTCATAGGGCTTACAAGAGAAGGACAGGAGACATATCATATATTCTTTTTGGTGTAATAATGGTTCACTGACATCGCATCTCCTAATCGTTTCAATAAGAAATGTAATATCCGGACTGTATACAATCCCCTGATGAAGTCTTAGGACGAAACGCGTTGGGATTCTGTTGTACGGCCAGACGGTCAATCAAACTTTGAAGATTTTAATAAATTGTTATCTTGAAGAAATGACGAATGGACTATCAATTGAGTAAAGGGCGCTGAACCACATTTGGGAAGTGTATGTTGTATGTAAGTTACCCGGCCCTCGGGTAATATTGTGGTATAGCAGCCTCAGTATAAATTGTTAAAAGAAAGTTCTTCTGTTTGATATTGTTAAGCGCGTCGTGGAGTATTGTGATATATATATATATATACACACACACACACACACATATATATACATATACACACACATAAAAATTCTTAGCGCATTTAGTGACAGACTTCATCTTTTGAAAGACTTTATTATTATTTTTTTAATCAGTAAACATCGTGCCTGCATCTATATCCTTATATCCTACGTCAACAGAAAAGCCATTTCTGTTCTATGACTGTTCTAGGTTGAGTACAGTTTCTCCAAAAGGCAAGCCTTCTGCCTGCTACGCTGCAGAGAACTGATCCATGGTGAGTGATAAGTGGGAATTAGCAGACACCAACTAGGCTAGGAGGCCATGTCATGCATACTCAGGACTAGGCGGTTTTCAGGAAGCAAATGTAGGAGGCAGAGCGGAAATAAGAAGTTCCAGGTGCGGATTGTAGGAGCCTGGTGGTGGCAGTGAGTTTCCTGCCCAAAGCACAGTGGTTGGAGTCAGAAACAGGTGGCTAGAGGGGATCCCTAAACAGCCCATGTCCTGTGAGATCAATCTAATTTGTGTTCACTTGGCGCATCAAGGTTGATCTGGTCGCATACATGTGTGCATTTGGCTAGTGAACTGCACAGCTTTTTAATGGCAAATTAATCTAAAACCCAAAAAAGGCAAAAGGGGCAAGTACAGTTCCACCCCATAGACATCTAAAAGCAGCAGAAATGGTTTTAAATAAGTGGACATTTGACTGAATTTATAAGATATTTGTAGTGTTGTGGGTACTTGTGTATTATCACGGCGCCCCCGATTTCCATCGCAGGTCATTGTACAACCAAATATCGTGTTGCATCGCATGTGATGCGAACGATTTTAAGTCGCACATGCACCCAGATGCCTAATATCCATGTTAAATGCCCCCCAGACCCGATTTTAGATTGTACACCCACCCTGATGGGTAATGACTATTTTAAATGCCCCCCATTGTTAACGCCACCCTACTATCAACGCCAACCCAAAACGTGGTGAGCGCAGCGAGCCCGCGAGGGGCGGTGGTACGCGTCCTCCGACTTTTTCCTACCCCCACTATCCACATCGGCGTGGAGTTGATTTTATATGGTGTGGCGAGCGCAGCGAGCCCTGCGAGGGGACGCGTAATACTTGTGAAGTTATGCGCGTCCGCACGCAACGCTTCAAGCTCGGTGGCTCGCTGCGAACGCCACACTATATAAAATCAACTCCACGCCGATGTAGATAGTGGGGGTATGAAAAGGTCGGAGGATGCGTACCGCTGCGCTCGCCACGCTTCGGGTTCGCGTTGATAGTGGGGTGGTGTTAACATACTTAAAAAACATACAATTAAAAAAATCGGGTCTGGCTGGGCATTTAACATTGAAATCGCGTTGCATCGCATGCCATTATAATGGCATGCGATGCGATATTAAAATTGTACACTCTGCCTGGGAAAAGCCTTAAATCGGTCCCATCACATACATTAATTAGTGGTATGCGATGCAATGGGCGCCGTGATAATACACAAGTACCGTGTTGTGTTTTTATATGTGCATGGTGTCCAGATCGAGGTGGGGAACCTATTAAGAAAGACTAATTTGTGCATATTAAATTATCGGATCATCTTCATTTCCACACATTCGGGTGATTGCTTACCATTAAACTGTCAAGCTGCACCATATCTCCTAGCTTGAATTTGAATAAAAAAAAAAAAGTGTTCATACAATTAAAGACATCATAAACTCTACCAGGAAGGACACCGCAGTTTTTTTACCTCTAGGATGTCAGTTGACAATATGCGTGAATCTCTACGCCTGCAGGAATAAGCTTTCGTTTTTAATAATGCTCTAGGCATCACTGAATTTACCATTGAAATTGACCGCTAGCTATCTATATGAGAGTACACTAGAGAACAAGTTTTACCCAAATTCATGCAAATAAGCTTCGTCTGTTTGTTATATTTTTTGACCTATTGTTACACTCCAATTTCAGATATTTGCATGAATCAGTGAGCAACATGGAAGTTTTTGTTATGCTACAGTGTGTGAAGCAGCGCTGAACCGCGTAAATAATATTTCAGTCATTCTCAAATGTCCACAGTCATTTTGGATCTGTAACATACTACAACTGTGCCCTTCGTCATTTCTCCTCCGTATGTTAGGATTACCATTACACAGAATGCATGGGAGTGGCTAACTCCCGCGTAAGTCAGCCACTGACATTATAATGTAGCATTTCTGTACAGATACAGCTGCCATTCCACACAAAATATACATATGCCGCATATCATTAGAATTAGCATAGTCAATTTATGTGTTCTACTCGCATAGCAATGCCAAGATGATGCATTTTGGGGAAGTGGGAATGCAAAAAAAGATGCCCTGCTAGTCTTGCCTGTTGTAAACATCCAGGCATGACAGGAAGGGCTGTTTAACATGACTGCAGAAACAGAGTACATGTATGTAGCATGATATCACAACCAGAATATTTTAAGATTTGGTAGAGACCAATTAGAACAAGGGATTAGTAAAAAAAACTCGCCAACAGTGGTGCTACAATCTGAAAATAGTGTGAAAATGGATAACATGTTTTATTGTGTTTTAGTATTAGTGTAAAACAATAATTGTATCCATTCATTAGTTAGGCTTGCTATGTACAGTATTCAACAAAATAAAAATTGAATACATAGGTGTACTTAATGCTCAGCATTCCATTGAAATAATGTATTTTGTTGCAAATGACCACTTACTAGCTTTTTTCTTAAAGAAGACAAACACATTTTCAAATATACAACATATGTAACATACATCTTTAGTGTACCAGTATTACTGTAGGAAATAAACAATTCTGATACATATTTTTTTTAACCATTTCTTTTAGTTGTAGTGTTCTACTAATAGATTAAGTCAGCATCCATTCTATTTGAAAAATGTAATTACATACTCCATAAAGACATGGTGGCAACACACATTAAAAGACTAAAAGGGTCATTTTACTATCCATTGGTTTTACAAAACGTGTCTGAGCCTTGACCAAAGGATTTTAAAAGGGCAACCATAATTAATCATAAACCGTAAAATCAATCAAAGCTGGCCTATAGTTAATCTACAGATGGAGCGCCTCTTATTGTTGCTGGTCATGGCGATTTTAATCGCCAACCGCCAGGACCCTCCGCAACCGTGCATGTCTGCCTGAAGCGGAGATTGGAAGGGATTCCGCTCCCCGTCGCCGAGTGACAGGGACACGGAGTGTGTGAGACGCTCATGCGTCCCCGTCAGATGGAGTGCCTCTCTGCCAGCTCAGGGAATCTGGTGATTACCAGTGCTGACTGACCTCTAATACCCCTTTCACATTGCAAATACTGTGTCGCACCCGGGATTTGGACACTGGTCGCTGACATCAGATGAGGGTGGCAGCGCTTGGAGCAGACACAGTCTCCAAGCGCTGCCACCAACATAGGCCTTTATTCAGATCAGATCGCAGTACACATTTGTTTGTAAAATGGGCAAAACCATGTGCACTGCAGGTGGGGGCAGATGTAACATGCGCAGAGAGCGTTAGATTTGTGCAAGTTATTTTGTTTCTGTGCAGGGTAAATACTGGCTGCATTATTTTTACACTGCTATTTAGATTTCAGTTTCAACACACCCCACCCAAATGTAACTCTCTCTGCACAGGTTACATCTGCCCCACCTGCAGTGCACACTGTTTTGCCCATTTTCCCCCCAAAAATTGTACTGCAATCAGATCTGAAAAAGGGCCATAGTGTGAAGGGGACCCAGGTAGCTCAACCCAGGTTACCCTGCTTTTAACCCGGATTGGAATGCCGGGTTGCTAGACATAGAAAATGTGTCCCCATCACACTGTACAGGGACCCGGGTCAACCCAGCAACAAACCAAGATCTACACCGGGTTATTTTTGTGATGGGAAAGGGGTATAAGAAGTCCAGTCAAAATGGGTTCACACGGATATAGACAGGTCAACGTGATCTTCTGTCAATACGATTCAGCAATAATCTAATTGGTTTGCAACAATTTTGATCCCAAACAGTTATATGGGTCAATATAGTCTCACAACAACACAACAACACATACTATCAGCACCACAAGTGTGCAGTCACTTAAATAGCATTTACCTTGTTGTGTTCATACTTGTATGGTATTTTAAGGGTCTCTGCGGCCCGGATCATAGCTTGCATTGCTGTAAATATATTCTGGTACACAAGTTTAGTGAAGCCTCTCTTATCTTCATCAGAGTATCCGGAGCCATGTATAATCCTCATTTGCTTTATAAATGTGCTTTTCCCGCTTTCTCCTGTGCCTATAGAACATAACAAAAAAGACATAATGAGTCATCTAGAGTGATACAAGTGTGAAGTGTTCCATTACATAAAGTGGTTATTAGAAGATTATACAGATAATGGGTTCAATGCTCTTACAGCTAAATACAATATAGAATATCACTAAATATTTAATGCTGAAAATTAAATTCAATTGATAAAAATTCTCTCTTAGAGGCAAATATAAAGCCAGTCCAAAACACAACTCTATAGGCAAGGGGTGTATACATAGTACGATTGCCTTGCTATTCAATCCTGATTCGATTGTGATCAAAGCACACAGCAAGGCAAACCCATTAGATTTCGACTATATAGTGCATCTCTGTACAATATAGTCTAGCCTGCAGTGTCTATTTTTCTATTCGAAATTTGAAAAGGGAGGTTCAGTTATGGCAGCAGGTTGGCTTTGCAGCAGCAATTAAATGCCTTCAACGACAGCCCAATTTGCCCCTTCAACTGGCTGATGAATGCCCGTTTTGCCTAATATTGTTTGATTCCCTATGGGCTAACAAGCACTTGCAGCAAGATCCCCATTGCTGTTAAGTGTGCTTTATCTCCTATCCATACTAGGTCACAGCTATACATAACCCATACAATTAAATTCTAGGACACTACCACAGATTGTAATGTTAACTTTAAATTGAGACCTATTGTCCAACCAGATATATTTCAGTATAGTTAGACACCACTTAACCAACACTTATAACTCATTCAACCAACCAAAATAATAGAATGACACCAAAACAGGATGGCAGGAGGACTAGCCTCGGCAGGGCGTGCAGTGGCCCCTGCTGATTCGGTGAAAGGGAATTACCGGTGAGTACCAAATTCCTTATTTCACCTTCATGCAGCAGGGGCCACTGCAGTCAAGACGTATGGGATAATACCCAAGCACTACTCCCGGGCGGGAGAGCGCTGGGACTCCTGCAAAACCGCTTTTCAAAAAGACATTGCTGTACTAGCAAAAGTGTCAAATCTGTAAAAACGTGCAAAAGTGTTCGCACCGGCCCAGGTGGCTGCTCTACAAATCTGAGTCAAAGGAACCCCTCTGGCCACAGCCCAAGAGGTACTCACTGACCTAGTAGAATGAGCCGAAACAGTACCCGGCAGCGTCTGATTACAATGACGATATGCCTCCCGGATTGTGAGACAAATGCACCTGGCCAAGGTCTGTTTCGATGCAGGCCAACCCCTTTTGACCGCATCGTACAAAACAAAAAAGACAATCTGATTTTCGCACAGCCTTCGTACAAGAAACATAAATTCTCAGAGCCCGAACTACATCCAGTAAACTATCCTCCCCTGAGAGAGCTGGAACCACTATGAGTTCATTTACATGAAAAGACGATACCACCTTAGGCAGAAAACCTTTACATGTACGCAACTCTGCCCTATCATTGTGAAAAATCAGGAGAGGCGGCCCTAACTCTGAAACGCGACGAGCCGAAGCCAGAGCCAGAAGCATGACTGTCTTCCAAGTCAGAAATTTCAAATCTGTAGACTGTAAAGGCTCAAACACGTCAGATTTAAGAAATGACAAAACAACGGACAAATCCCAAGGCTCTGTAGGAGCTGAAAACGGAGGTTGGATACGCAACACTCCCTTCAAAAAAGTTTGAACCTCCAGAATCAAAGCCAAACGGCGGTGAAAGAAAACAGAGAGAGCCGCGACCTGAACTTTTAAAGAAGCCAACCGCAACCCAGCAGACAAACCTGTCTGCAGGAATTCCAAGAGCCTGGCCAAATTAAATACAGCCTTTGGTGCACCTCTAGATTCGCACCACCTCACGTATGCTTTCCAAATCCGATAATAATGAGAAGAAGTATCCTCCTTCCTTGCTCTGATCATTGTAGGAATTACCGACTGTGGAATACCTCTTCTTTTGAGCAGCTCGGCCTCAACAGCCAAGCCGTCAAACGAAGACGAGCTAAGTCTGGGTAGACGAACAGACCCTGTTGTAACAGGTCAGATCTCAGAGGAAGTCGCCAAGGCCTGTCTATTAGCAAGTTCTGATAAACTGAATACCACGATCTCCTTGGCCAATCTGGGGCCACTAGAATGACCATGGCGGCTTCCTGTTTCACTCGTTTGAGTACCATTGGAATCAAGGGAAACGGGGGGGGGATAAATAGATGGTCGTAGGCCCACGGCACTGCCAAAGCGTCCACTGCCACTGCAGCTGGGTCGAGAGACCTGGCACAATACGCTGGAAGTTGATGATTCAATCTGGAGGCCATGAGGTCTATCTGAGGAATTCCCCACCTCTTGGTAAACATGCTGAAGACTTCCTTGTTGAGGGCCCACTCCCCGGGATGGAAGTCTTGGCGGCTGAGGAAATCCGCCTCCCAATTTTCCACTCCCGGAATGAAAATTGCTGAAAAATCGAGTGCATTGATCTCTGCCCATTCCAGAATGGGACGAACCTCCTTCATTGCTGCTCAACTCTTGGTTCTGCCCTGACGGTTTATGTATGAGTCAGCCGTCGCATTGTCGGACTGGATCCTCACCATCTTCCCTACAAGCAGGTCGTGAGCCTGAAACAAAGCCCACCTGATTGCTCTCAATTCCAGCACATTGATCGAAAGACTCGACTCCTGGGCGGACCAACGACCCTGGAAAGTGTGACCCTGCGTCACCGCCCCCCAGCCGGGCGTCTATCGTGACCACAGTCCACGTGTAAGGTCTGAAGCTGCGTCCCTGTAGAAAATTGTCCATGATGAGCCACCACTGGAGAAATCTTCGCGCCTCCTGGCTTGGAATAATGGTCCTGTGCAGATGTAGATGTGACCCGGACCATTGGGACAACATGCTCCACTGAAAAGCTCTTGAGTGGAATCTGCCATAGGGAAGAGCCTCAAAAGAAGCTATCATCAGACCCAGTAGTCTGGTGCACAGATGCACAGACACCCTGCGAGGAAGCAGAACCTGTCTGACCCTCCTCTGAAGAGTTAACGCCTTCTCCCTTGGCAGAATCACTCTCTCCAACCTGGTGTCGAAGATGAGACCCAGGAACAAAAGTCTCTGTTTCGGTAGTAGTTGAGACTTTTTGAAGTTTAGAATCCACCCATTCTGAACTAGGAATTGGCACGTCAACAAAGCATCCCTCTCCAGCTTCTCCGGAGAAGGAGCTTTCAAAAGAAGATCGTTCAAATATGGAATTATCGTCACTCCCTGAGTCCGAAGGACTGATGTCATGCAGGCCATAACTTTTGTGAATACCCTTGGCACGGACGAAAGACCGAACGGAAGGGCCCTGAACTGGAAATGCAGCTTTCGAATAGCAAAACGAAGAAACCTCTGATGGGGTTCCCAAACGGGAATGTGTAAATAGGCATCCTTGATGTCTAGAGAAAGAAGATATTCCCCCTTTTCCGAATTTGCTATTACTGAACGAATGGACTCCATTTTGAACTTGTGGTACTGGACGTAGTTGTTTAAATGTTTTAGGTTCAAGATCGGCCGAACCGTCTGGTTTCGGGACTAAAAAAACACTGGAGTAGTAACCCGTCCCTTCCTGTTCCTTGGGAACCGGGACCACTACTCCCTGTACCAGAAGTTTTTGAATAGAGTCAGTCAGAGCTTCCCGCGAATCTGGGGACAAAGGAAGCCCTATTGTAAAAAATCTTTTTGGCGGGTGGCAAACGAACTCCACCTTGTAGCCGAGAGCCATAATCTGGAGCACCCAACTGTCTCTGCAATGAGTTTTCCAGGCTTGCAGAAAAAGACAATCTTGGGCCCACCGTGGGATTCCCCCAAATGGGCGGGGAGTCCGTCATGCCACAGGCTTGTCGGGCTTGGGGTCTGCTCGGCGGGCAACAGTGGGATTGGAGGCGGAAGCAGTCCTACCTCCTCTACCTCTATGTCCTCTAAAGGACGCGAAACCCCCACGGCCTCTTCCTCTTGAACTGGGCGAACCTCGAAAGGCCCGAAAGGACGGCGCAGTAAAAACCCGTTTAGGCGGAGGAGCGGAAGAGGGAAGGAAAGCGGACTTCCCACCGGTGGCCTGAGCGATAAGCCTATCCAGCTCAGGTCCAAAGAGCATGTCCCCTGTGAAGGGTAATGCCTCCACCGCCTTCTTTATTTCAGCCTCCGCATGCCATGAGCGTAACCAGATAGAACGTCTGGCTAAAACAGCTTGGACGGAAACTTTCGCCCCTAACTCTGTAATATCCGCAGATGCCCCACCTAAATACGCGGAAGCATCCTTTAGAAATTCCGCGAAAGGAAGAAGCTCCGACCTGGACCTGTTAGACTAAAATCCTTCAACCAAATCACCGGCCCAACTTTCCATAGCCTTGCTGACCCAAGCCGAGGCCAAAGCTGGTCTGAGAAGAGCCCCTGATATAGAGTAAATGGATTTTACCGTAGTCTCTAAACGGCGATCTGGAGCTTCCTTCAAAGTCACGGCACCTGGTACTGGTAGCGTAGTGCGCTTTGAGAGACGAGAGAGAAACATCAGCTGAAGGTGGGTTCTCCCATTTCTCCCTTGAAGACTCGGAAAAAGGGTACATAGATTTAATACGCCTAGACAATTGAAATTTCTTGTCAGGGGATTTCCAAATGTCCAGTAACGGCCTATCTAATTCAGCCGAGTCTGGAAAATTAACCGCCTTTTTTGTGGTACAACCAAAAATAGAGGTTTGGGCCGGAGCCTCCAACTCCATAATGTTAAGCGTAGACTTTACGGCCCTGATAAGGCCTTTCACCCCCTGCGAATCTTCCCCACCCGACTCCTGAAAAGGAGGCTCAGGGTCCAGATCCACAGGAAATTCCCCTTCTTCCAACTGCTCTTCATCAGAATCCTCCAACTGATAAACAGCCGCAAGGGTTCTTTTAAGGGGCATCGGAAAAACCTGCTGCTGCGAAGGATCTGCAACAGCATGACTTAACGAGTCTACTGATTGAATAAGAGTCCTGGCCCAAGCCGGCTCTGAAGAAGACAATTTGCTGAGCTGAGACTGCAAACTCTCCCTTTCCTTACGGGATGCAGATAACTCAGCAGCTAAATTTGCCAAAACAGATTGAAATAATTCACCTGCTGGCTGAGCCCTAGAAGACTCTGCCCTATCAGGCTGCTGTGACTCAGAATAACAAGCCTTACATAAAGCAACACCTTTAATGTGCTGTGTAAAGTGTTCCTTGCACTTCTTGCAAGTATACACCTTTTGAGCAGCCTTAGAGGCTGCCGACCTTCCTGCCATTCCAAAGGATATAGCAAACACAGAGACAAACATGCACTCACTCCACAAACACACACACAGACCCAGTAGACCCAGGAACACAGCCCAACAGACCAAACCCTGGGACAAGGGAAAGAAAGGGAGAAGCCTCTTCCCTAACTAATTGTGTGTGTGTGCGAGTGATCCCCTCCGCTGACTTACAGACCAGCCTCTGATGTCCTTGAAGGGAGCGCAATAACAGGGGTGCAGAAAACCGGGACCGGGCACTGCCACCACCGCTGACAAAGCTGAGAGAGAGACCTTCTGCAGACTGCCCAGATAGCACTGAGACTGTGCTGTGGAGCAAAACATTTTTTGAAAATTGGTAGGCACTGCATGAAGTCACTAATGTCCAAACCACAGATCTTCCATGCACATGTGATTAAATACATTATAAACAAAACTGAGAAACTGTGATATTGGATAAGTGTGAAAATTGAACAAATTGGACAGTGTGTACGCACCATTAAAACCCGTAAAACAACAAAGTGACTACTCAGAAAGGTGTGGTGTCAAACTATATATAAAACACACACAAATTAAAATCTAGAGAGATCACATAAATAAACTAACAGTATCCCATTGAGAATTTGGGCTGTATAAACGGGAAAGAGTGTGTAGAGGGAAATTGGCATCCAGCCTGTGAACGGAGAGTTCAAGTGAAGATTGGGTAGTGTGTACTACCAAGACAATCTAATCACTGTGTACCCGCACAACGAAATGAATGCTCCCTGTCCATATATTCATTAAATTTAAATCACAGTGCAGTAGGAGTTGATAGGCATACAAGCCTCCATTATATTGAATCAATAGTCAGAGAGATATCATATTTGGTTGGAAAACAATAACAGTGTGATCAGGTAAATTGATCAGTGAAAACACACATATAATTACCAAAGTTCCTTTCCCTGAACAGGAGAGAACTATAATTTTGGAGACAGTAACACATAAAAATTGAATGAGCTTCTACATCACGATCTTTTTAAATCACCTTTTCTAAACTTTATTCACTTCTATGTATTTGTTCTTATAGAGAGGCAGTAATTAGCATACTCCCTCTTTTTTAAGGGATATCAAATAAAAGTTATATTTTATAGTGTATATTATCAGTTGGACGCCTTATCTAGTTATCTGCAGTGTGCACCCATTCCATCTCTACTGTTCCCTTCTTTGTTTTGTGTATATCTAAAATTTAGAGACGGGTAGCACCACATCTCTTTCTTCTTTTTGAATAAAACAGTCAAATGAATTGAAAAATTAATAGAGAAAGCAGATATAGCCTATAAGAGGCGAACAAAAGGAATTCAGTGCGGAACTCACCCCCCTTCCCCCTTATATTTTTGACAGCACTGAGACTCGCGTCTGACGTCACCACTAGCTCCGCCCCCCCCCCCCCCCGCTACGGCGCGAAGACGGAGCAAACGCGGTAAAATCAACTAAGTGACAGCGCGGCTCCTGAACACAGAAGTCGCCTTATACTCACAACAGGAAGGTTCCCTCAGCGCGCTGCACGCAGCGGCTAAACAGCTTTTCCATAGACCGGTGCGCTACTCCGGTCCCCGCCACCTTCATAAACACAGACGCCGACCTGGAGTGTGGCGCTGACAGTGGACCCGTAACGCCAGCCGCACGCAGCTGCGGCGGGTCCCCGGAGCTGATGCCCCGGTGGTCGGGTACTGGAGGTACACTGCGTGCAGTGTCAACCAGACCCCTCCAGGCATCCACGTAGCAGGCAGGCTCCGTTAGGAGAGTCTGCCTGTCCTCAATTTCAATACAAGAGATAATTAACAAAAAACCTAATCCCCCTCAGGAGACAGGTCCGAGGAGACCTACTCCTCCGGCACTTTTTCTAAGACTGGAGTCCTGGGGGGGGGGGGGGGGTGGAGTAGGGAGGAGCCCGTAACGTGAAGTTTTTTATTGAAAGTGCTACTCCTCCAGAACACCTACACTATCCCATACATCTTGACTGCAGTGGCCCCTGCTGCATGAAGGTGAAATTATGTTTAGAATAAAGAGTGTGACATCTATGGTCCTGCTAGGAGGAGGAGACAGCCACAGAAGTTATATCAACAGATTTCAATTAACTGATTAAAACTCACAGGTGTGGAGAGGTGTCCCTTGGGAGCAGGAGCCCGGCGGCAGATGACTCCATTGCCTCCCAGAGTTCTGCCTCTGCGCAGGTCAATTTAGCAATATAGTCAAACAACCTGCATGTTCAGTGGGTCCCAGTGACTTTACTGAACAGTGTCAGCAGCTGATACCTTTCAGTGTGTATGGGCAATATTGGCCCCATTCACACTACACGAACGCAGACAATATTGGTAACCTTATCGGGCACGTTCGAGTAGTGTATATGGGGCTTAAGGCACACTGCCAAAACTGCCAATGGGCACCCAAAAGCACAACTTTTTGCAAATAATGGACTATTGCATCTAATCTGCAAATTAATTTTTTTTTTTTTTTTCATGTTTTATTGAAATAGCCAACAAGAGAGTAACAATAATGCGATTAATAACATGCAGTACAGTATCCACGTACATATCGGTACTTATTTCACAACCTAAAATATTCCCAACTGACTGACGCAGATGGCTATTGTTTTTTTAACAATTTTCTGAAGAAGAATAAAGAAGGGAGAAAGTAGTAAAGCAGAAGAAAGAGTAAGAGGAGGAGAGGGGAGGAAGAGAGAGGGAAAAAAAAAAAAAAAAAAAGGAAAAAAAAAAAAAAAAAAAAAAAAGGGAGGGGGGGTAGGAGTTTAGGAATGGGACTACCTAAATGGTCCGAGAGCAAGTCCAGCTCACTCTAGACCAGGTAGCCGTCTTTGGTGTAACCTGTACCAGGGGTCCCAGACGCGCTGGAACTTTATAATCCTGTTACGTAGAAGGGCCGTAATATATTCCATGGAAGCTAAGTACCATATTTTATTAGTCAGCGCGATTAGTGAAGGGGCCTCCGTCTGCTTCCATTGGGTCGCGATAAGAAGCCTTGCTGCACTGAACAAATGCAAGCAAAATGCATTTTGAACCTTGGATAGGGAATCGAAAGGTTTACATAGAAGAATATTTAGTGGTGACTTAGGGACAGGGTGGCCTAGAACCTTAGTCGCTTCTTGTGTAACCTCGTCCCAGAATTTAGAAATCACAGGGCAGTCCCACCAAATATGGTAGAAGGTGCCAGTGTGTCCGCATTGCCTCCAACAGAGGTCCGAGGAGCTCGGGAAGAGCTTAGATAACTTATCTGGGGTCATATACCACCGGGAATAGATCTTAAAAGAGTTCTCTCTGATACCCGTATTAATTGAGGTTTTACTTACAAATTGACGCAGCTCCGACCAGTCCTCATCCTCCAGGCACACCCCCAGGTCCCGTTCCCAAGCTAACTCGTGTTTTTCTTTGGACGATGGGATTTGTGGGATAGTTAACGAGTACAGTGTGGAGATTGTGCCCTTACGACCTGGACTATAGATACAATGACGTTCGAAGGGGGTGGGGCTTCTGAATTTGTCAGATTTGTTGATAGATCTAATGAAGTTAACGATTTGCAAGTAAGCAAAGTTAGCGGTGGCAGGAAGGTTATAGCGGTCGCTTAGTGATTTAAAATCTGGGGGGGAAAATTCTCCCCTTATATGTCTTATTCTATTGATACCAGCTGAGGTCCAGAGGGAGGAATACGATCTAATATTTCCTAAGGGGAAATCTGGATGTTTCCAGAGAGGAGTTAATGGTGATGGATAGGTTGAAAGATTCAATTTTTTGTTAATTTTGTCCCATAACTGCAATACCGCCCGCACACATGGGACTGAGGCTATTGAGGGTGGTCTCAGCCTTGGGGGGAGCCATGGAAGGTAGCTAACTGATGGTAATCCTATTAAATCTGACTCAATGGCCACCCAGATTTTATTGTTCGGTGTGGTGTGCCAGGATGATATATGACTCAGTTGCACCGCATTGTAATATCTCTCAAAGATGGGAAGGCCTAACCCCCCATTTAGTCGAGATTTAGAAAGGATCGTCCTATTAATTCTGGGTTTGGTGTTCGCCCAGATGAACGAGCCGCAGAGGGATTGAATTTCTTTTAAAAACGAAGGAGGGACCTTAGCGGGAATTGTTTGGAACAGATATAATACGCGTGGCAAGACGTTCATCTTAATTGAATTAATGCGGCCAGTCCATGAGATGTAAAAGGGGGACCATCTTTTTAGATCTGATTTAATCGAGTGCAATAAGGGAATATAGTTTTCTTTGAAAAGTTGATCAAAGGATTTTGTAATTTGGATACCCAAATAGGTAAAAGAGTTGGATTTCCATGTAAATCCAAAACTCTGGTGGAGGAGGTTGGCAGTATCTGAGGGTAGATGAAGTGGCATGGCTTCAGACTTTCTGTCGTTGATTTTATGTCCCGAGCATCCCCCGTATTCCTGGAGTTCTTTCATGAGATTGGGAAGAGAAATCAGAGGTGAGGACAGGGTTAATAGGACATCGTCCGCAAATAAGGATATTTTGTACTCCTTGTCCCTAACCTCAATGCCTTTTATATTTGGGTTGTCTCTAATTTTAGTGGCCAGCGGTTCGATGCTCAGGACATAAAGCAAGGGAGAAAGAGGGCAACCCTGTCTTGTTCCATTATTTAGGGCAAAAAGCGGGGAGGACAGGCCGTTAGTGGAAACAGCAGCTGTAGGGTTTTCGTATAGGGAGCCGATGGCCTGCAGAAAGTTACCGTTGATTCCATAGGATTGCAAAGTTTGGAACATAAATGGCCAGGAAAGGCGGTCAAAGGCCTTTTCTGCATCTAATGACAACAGCACAGAGGGGAGTTTGCATCTATTAATATAGGATATCAAATTGATAGTTCGTCTGGTGTTATCTAGCGCTTGGCGGGAAGGAACAAACCCCACCTGATCCGGATAAATAAGCTGGGGTAGTAAAAGGTTAAGTCGATTAGCCAGAATCTTGGCGAATAGTTTAATATCTGAGTTAATCAGAGAGATTGGCCTAAAATTTGTTTTACAGGTATGGTCTTTATTAGGTTTAGGGATAACAATAATGGTGGATTTTAATGAGTCTGGGTGGAACTTTTCCCCGAGTAAAATTTTGTTGAAGAGAGATAATAAATGTGGGGAAAGGGTGGATGAGAAGGTTTTATAGTACATGGCAGTAAAGCCGTCTGGGCCGGGGGCTTTGGATGGCTTCTGTGATCGTAACGCAGATTGTAATTCTTCGGGTGTTATAGGAGCATTTAAGGTTGATGTCTGGGCATCGTTAAGTTTTGGGAGTTTGCAAGAGTTCAGATATTGTTGGGCTATGAGTGAGGGTGCAGGTGCGGGCGATCGGGACGGAGACAAGTTGTACAGCGACTTGTAGTAGTTATAAAACGTGTCATTAATCGAAGACGGGTCGTAAGTGAGTGTATTATTCTCGTCTCGAATAGATACAATAGCTTGAGAGGCACGTTTAGCTCTCAATTGCCTTGCCAGTAGTGCGTCAGACTTGTTACCCTTTTCGTAAAACCTCTGGTTAGCCCAACGTAAGGATTTCTCTGTTTGCTCAGCAAGAATGGCTTGGAGTTCCCCTCTTACCCCCTGTATTTGTTTCTGTGTCTCATTAGAGTGTGTTTGTTTATGCAGGGTTTCTAAACCTTCCAGTTGTTTAGTTAAAGCCATAATCCTGCCAGTCTGTACCTTCTTCCTATATGAGGCGTATCTAATTATGGCCCCCCTAATAACAGCCTTGTGGGTCTCCCAGACTGTCGCTTCAGCGGTCCCAGAGGAGGAGTTGTGGGCAAAATATTCTTTTATCTGAGATTGGAGTTCTTCTCTAAACTTAGGGATCTGAAGCAAGGACTCATTAAGTCGCCAAGAGGGCCGTCCAACCTTAGAGTTAATGGGGTCTATAATTATAGATACCATGGAGTGGTCAGACCAAACCACGGGTGTGTGATCAACTCTGGCTAGGGTAGATAACAAACCGCTACAACCCAGCAACATATCTATCCTGGAATAAGTGTCGTGGGGGATAGAGTAAAAAGTGTAGTCTCGTGAGGTCGGGTGGATTGCTCTCCAAGTGTCGAACAGTCCAGCCTCTGTTATCAATTTCTGGAGGGAGTTGAATTGCGCGCCGCTAGAGGGGGTCTTTTTTTTAGGGGAGCTTCTGTCTAGCGTGGGTGAGAGGACAGTATTAAAGTCACCTCCTAGTAACAATAGTCCCCTACGTATAGGGTGCAACTTGTCAAATAGATCCCGGAAGAATTTAGACTGACCGGTGTTAGGGGCATAAACATTAACAATGGTCATGATTTGATGGCCAATTTGTGCTATTAAAATAATATATCTCCCCTCTGGATCTACAGCTTTAGAAATAAGTTGAAATGGTACCGATGAGCGAATGAGGATTGAAACACCTTGTTTCTTTGAGAGATTGGTGGAATGAAAAACATTAGGAAAGCGCCTGGAGGATAGGGAGGGATGGGAGTGTTTTTTGAAATGAGTCTCTTGTAGCAGGACTATATCCCCCCTTTTGGATTGTACAGTTCTATGCAGCAACGATCTCTTACGCGGTGTATTAAGGCCCTTCACATTGAGGGAAAGCACAGTCAACGTCATCGTTCCCAGGCACAGACCAGTGGTCACAACAGTGTCTGGGAAAAGGAGGGAATAGGGAGGGGAACGAAAAAAAGAAAAAGAAAAAAAAAAAAAAAGGGGGGGGGGGAGTGGACGACTTTACCCTCTTATTCCTAGGGAAAGAGGGGAGGGCCCACTAGTTGAGCACCCAACAAAGAGGACCAAAAGTGAGAGGGACAGGTGAGGATAAAGGAAGAAAGGGGAAAAAAAGAGAAGAGAGAGAAACACCCCCTAGAAAAGAGGTAAGGAAGGGGTGTTTGTCACAGAAGGGAGCAAATGTTGGGACAGCCGCAGAACCTAATACGGTTCGTTATGCAGCGATCCCTAAGGGGAGGGTGAGTGGGGCGCGGCCAAAATATATGATAGATATAGAAATTATGAGCTATGGGCAGAATATAAGTGTGAATGAAGAGAGAAAACAAATGGGTATAGCCGAGGGCGGCCCACCCGGCGCCTAGATATACATTCGAAAATCTGCATATTAATTTAAAAGGGCCAAGAGGAGTTCATTACTTATGCACACCATATAAAACAATTGAATTCCCCCTGTTCATATTAACTAAATAAAGCTTATTTTGTGCTTTCATAAAAGGTAATAAGTCAGGCGTCTCAATTTTAAAGCAGGACATAAGAAACAACCTCCAGTACTAACTGTAAAAGGGAGCATGTGGAATCATAAATCGGCTAACCATCCTGCAAACACACCTTTGCACTTATCAGGTAGATCAGACCATATTACAAGACATAACATTGCTCTTAACTTGTCCCCTAGTGTCTTGGGAGATCTAGAGCGCTCCAAGGGATGATGGTTTCACCATTTTCAATCCAAGGGAATTGGATGGCCTTATGCAGCAGCCTATGGAGGCTTAAGGCCCATACACACTGGGCGACTGAGCTGAAAGTCCCTCAAAACAGGAGGTTTGAGCGGCTTTCAGCTCAAAGCCGCCCAGTGTGTATGGTCCGGCAATGAGCGCTGCTGTTTGCTCCAGCAACATCGCCGGGTAAGCCGTTCATCTGTTGGTTATACCAGCAGATGGACGGCTTTGCGTAGCGCTCTAAATGTCATATGCTGTTGAGTAATACCTATTTATTAAACAAAATACACCTTCTTGCTTAAAAAAAAAAAATGCCTGTTCACAATCCTGTGACCACCAGAAGAGTGGAAAATGCTAGTCCATTCTCCAGCTGTTCCTGGTTGAGCCGAGTGTCTAAGCTCAAGCCCTCTGCTATCTAACATACTGGTCCATGCTGACTAGACAGGGAGAATCCACTATCACCACCAAATATGTGTGGCAGCAATATGACCACTCATACCTGAAAGCAAGTGATCTCAGAGGTCGATGTAAGGAGCAGAGTGGAACAATTGGTTGCAGATACTAGGACACAGTAGGAGTCGACACCAACACACTGATAGTAAAGTCCACTTAGGTTGCTCAATGACAAGTTGTCTCCTCTGTCTACGACTGAGATTCGTCAGGTGGGATTCAACATCCCGTCTGCTGAGCACCAAAAAGGGGGTGTGCCTGCGAGAAACGCCCATGGAACGCTAAGATCTGGCTGTGATCTCGACAATCCACAGCCATTCTTAGCAGAACGGAAAAGACAGCATTGAATAGGCACCTGTCGCTATTTTCCCATCTGAAATAGCGGTGCGGGATTGAATATCCCCCTTAATCTTTGAATTTTCACAATTTTAGTATTATATAGATTTTTTCTTGAATTTAAAAGAAAACATTTTCTGTCTAAGGAAAAAAATAATAATCAAACCTCACATTTCAGGTTATTTACCCAACACAAACTAATGACTTTTTCCCCCAAGCTGAGGTAGCGGCACTATGAAAAATCAATAACACAAACGATTTTATTCTGGATGAGGTCCCTTTCGCAGTTATTAACCCCTTCCCGACATTTGACGTACATTTACGTCATGGCCGGGATGTACTTCCCGACACATGGCGTAAATGTACGTCATGGCTTTAAACTGTCACCGCGTCTATAGACGCGGTGACAGTTTAAACATGTCTGCTGTCCCTGACAGCAGACATGTCCCTGCATGCCCAGGGGGGGGCTGCGATGCCGCCCCCCCATCGGCGATCGCTGTGATTGGCTGTTCAGTGTGAACAGCCAATTACAGCGTTTTCTGTGTCACCGGCGAATAACGTTCGCCGGTGACACAGGGATCGGTGGTGATTGGTGCTGTAAAGTACAGCACCAATCACCACGGGGTGTAAGGGTGACACTGGTGTCACCCCACCTCACCCCACCCGCCCCCAAAGGCCGTGATTGGTTCGTCGGACCGACGAACCAATCACAGCCATGGAGGGTGATTTAAACTAACAGTGACTGCACTGCAGACGCCATTCCGGTCTGGAATTGCGTGCAGTGCGGTCACCGTGCCTATCTGCCGCGATATACTGACCTGATCCTTGCAAACACTTACCTGATCACTGCTTGTAGCGTTCCTGGATCTTGTTACTTCTTGTGACTTCCTGTGTTGTGCTGCTGCAGTGTGTTCGAGTCATAGATAGAGAGATAGAGAGAGAGAGATAGAGAGATAGAGAGGGCTAGTGACAGAGAGTGCTATATTTTGTGCTGCTGCAGTGTGATAGAGTTATAGATAGAGAGATAGAGAGATAGAGAGATAGTGACAGATTGTGCTATATATTTTTATATATATACAGCTGTACTGCGTGTGCAACTGACTGCTGCCCCCCCTTTTGTGCTGATCAGTATAAATTAACTGATCAGCAACTTTTTGGGGGCGCAGGTTTTTTTTTTATATATATACCTGTCAGTGCTGCTGCTGCAGTGTCATAGAGTGATAGATAGTGAGAGATAGAGAGATAGTGATAGAAAGTGCTATATTTTGTGTCTGCTGCCCCCCTTTTGTGCACCCCCAGCAACTTTTTGGGGGTGCAGGGGTTATTTTTTATATATATAACTGTCAGTGCTGCTGCTGCAGTGTCATAGAGTGATAGATAGTGAGAGATAGAGAGAGATAGATAGAGAGAGAGATAGAGAGAGATAGTGACAGAGAGTGATAGAGTGATAGAGAGTGCTATATTTTGTGTCTGCTGCCCCCCCCCTTTTGTGCTGATCACTATATCTGAGGTGATCAGCAACTTTTTGGGGGTGCAGAGGTTTTTTTTTTATATATACCTGCCAGTTGCACTGTCAGTTGCACCAAAGGTTGTGCACCTGCTGCCCCTCACTGGTAATCAGTGTCGCATCACTGATCACCTTTTTTTTTTTTTGAGGGTGCTGTGGGGTCTTTTTTTAATCAAATTTTTTTGATCAAGTTCCTGTTGCCTTTGAGTGCTGTTCAGTGACGGACGTTACTGACCAACATCTGTGCTCAATTTTTGGCACAGGACCTTTTTTTTTTTTTCTGCACTACATACACACTACACACTACATACTACATTGAAATAAAGTTTGTACCCCCCCTACACTATACACGTGTTGAAACATTTCACTACCAGAAACACAAAAATAAAAATGGCATCCCAAATGTCATCCAGAAGAATGTATTCAGCGGAGGAGGCATATGCCATGCTTGCCTCTGACTGACACAGCCAGTGAGGCAAGCGGGGAATTTGAAGGATTCATCTTAAGCTCCTCTTCCTCCTCTAGTGATGAGGGACCCCCTCAAAGACGCCCCCGTAGAGCAGCTGAGACCCCCCCCCCCAATAATTGATCTCGTATGGACCCCACCACCAGACAATTTTGAGCCCCAGGTTCCTGAGTTTTTGGCCATCCCAGGAATCCAATTTGATTCCACAGGTCTCAGAGAAATTGACTTTTTCAAATTATTTTTCTCTGATGATTTTATAAATTTAATGGTGGACCAAACTAATTTATATGCCCAGCAGTTTATTGCTCAAAACCCCACGTCATCATTTGCTAGGTGGACCCCTGTAGATGCAGTAGAGATGATGACGTTTTGGGGTCTGGTGTTTCATATAAGCATAGTAAAAAAGCCAGAAATTAGGCAATATTGGAGTACAGATGTTCTGTACAGCACCCCACTTTACCGTATGGCCATGACCCGGACTCGTTTTGAGTTAATCCTTAAATTTTTGCATTACAACGATAATGCACAGTGCCCACCTAGAGATGATCCCACCTTTGACCGGCTATTCAAAGTCAGGCCGGTCATTGATCACTTCAGTGCCAAATTTGAAGAGATGTACATCCCAGATAAATTCATTTGCATAGACGAGTCCCTTATACATTTTAAAGGAAGGGTTAAATTCCGCCAGTACCTTCCCAGTAAGAGGGCAAGGTATGGCATAAAAATGTATAAGCTGTGTGAAAGCACCTCAGGGTACACCCACAGGTTTAGGGTATATGAAGGGAAGGATTCAAGAATTGAACCGCCAGAATGCCCCCCCTCCCTCGTAGGTGTTAGTGGAAAAATTGTCTGGGATTTAGTGCACCCCTTCCTGGATAAAGGTTATCACCTCTATGTGGATAACTTTTACACCAGCATCCCCCTGTTTAAGGCCCTTGGTTCAAGAGGTACAGCAGCTTGCGGTACTGTGCGCAAGAACCAAAGAGGCCTCCCAAAAACGCACATTGCCCAAGTAATGAGAAGGGGTGAAAGCAGGGGAATATGCACCGAAAATATGTTGTTGGTCAAATATAAGGACAACAATTCACGGAGACAGTACCACCTCCGTCCCTGTACGAGGTACCAGTACCCACACCTCAAAACCTAATTGTATCCTGGATTACAATAGGTACATGGGCGGAGTGGATCTTTCAGATCAGGTACTGAAGCCGTACAGTGCCCTGCGGAAAACAAAAATCTGGTACAAGAAGCTGGCCATGTATATCATCCAGATGGCACTGTATAACGCTTACGTGCTATTCCATTCTACCAGCCAGAGGGGGACATTTATGCACTTTCAAGAGGAAGTCATAAAGGGCCTAATATTTGGGAACCAGCAGGCAGAGGGCCCCAGTACTTCTAGTACTGGCCCCCGTATTGTACCAGGGCAGCATTTTCCTGATGAAATCCCCTCCACTGGAAAAAAGGGCAGGACACAAAAAAGGTGCAAAGTTTGCTATAAAAAGGGAATAAGAAAGCAAACTATTTTCCAGTGTGACACTTGCCCCGACAAACCCGGCCTATGTATAAAGGAGTGTTTTAAAATATACCACACATCTATGGATTATTAGGTTCATAATTTCACCGTGCTTCGGGGGTCTTGCTAATGCCACATAGCACCCACCATTCATTCCACCAGAATCTGAGCCGCAAAATACAAAAATCACTCCTTCCCTTCTGAGTCCTGCCATGCACCCAACTGGTATTTTTTGGTCACATGTGAGGCATTGCCGTACTCGGGAGAAATTGGGGCACAGATTTTGGGGTGCTTTTTCTCCTTCATACCTTCTGAAAATGAAAAATTTTGAGCCAGAACTGCATTTTTGTGTAAAAAATTTAATTTTTCATTTTCACTGCCCAGTTGTACCACAATTGGTGAAACCCCTGGGGGTTTGAAATGTACATTATACCCCTAGTTGAATTCCCTGAGGGGTGTAGTTTGCAAAATGGGGTAACTTGTGGGGGGTTCCACTGTATTGGTGCTTCGGGGGTCTTGCTAATGCGACATAGCACCCACCAAAATTCCACCAGAATCTGTGCTGCAAAATCCAAATATCACTCCTTCCCTTCTGAGTCCTGCCATGCACCCAAATGGTATTTTTTGGTCACATGTGAGGCATTGCCATACTCGGGAGAAATTGGGGCACATATTTTGGGGTGCTTTTTCTCCTTCATACCTTATGAAAATGAAAAATTTTGAACCAGAACTGCATTTTTGTGTAAAAAATTTAATTTTTCATTTTCACTGCCCAGTTGTACCACAATTGGTGAAACCCCTGGGGGTTTGAAATGTACATTATACCCCTAGATGAATTCCCAGAGGGGTGTAGTTTGCAAAATGGGGTCACTTGTGGGGGGCTTCCACTGTATTGGTGCTTCGGGGGTCTTGCTAATGTGACATAGCACCCACCAAAATTCCACCAGAATCTGAGCTGCAAAATCAAAAAAATCACTCCTTCCCTTCTGAGTCCTGCCATGCACCCAACTGGTATTTTTTGGTCACATGTGAGGCATTGCCATACTCGGGAGAAATTGGGGCACAGATTTTGGGGTGCTTTGTCTCCTTCATTCCTTGTGAAAATGAAAAATTTTGAGCCAGAACTGCATTTTCACTGCCCAGTTGTACCACAATTGGTGAAACCCCTGGGGGTTTGAAATGTACACTATACCCCTAGATGAATTCCCTGAGGGGTGTAGTTTGCAAAATGGGGTCACTTGTGGGGGGGTTCCTAACTTTTAGCATCTTATGGTGCCTAGAAACCTACATGGTGCATAAAAAATAATCTCATAAAAAGGAGGCTCCAAAATCAAGTAGGTGCTCCTTCTATTATGAAGCCTGTGGTTTGGTCAACGTGCACACTAGGGCCCCATATAGGATATTTATGAAAACAAAAGAATTGGGGGAATCAATTTTTAGTCACATTCTCTAGTAAAATCTACTGTGTTCCTTAGAAAAATGTATTAAAATTGCAAATCTGCAAAAAAAATGAAATTTTGAAATTTCACCTACACTTTGTTTTAATTCCTGTGAAACACCTAAAGGGTTAACAAACTTCCAAAATGCTGTTTTGAATACTGTGAGGGGTGCAGTTTTTGAAATGGCATCATTTATGGGGGTGTCTCACATACAAGTCCCTCAAAGTCACATCAGAACTGAACTGGTCCCTAAAAAAAATCAGTGTTTGAAATTTTTTTGAAAATTTGAGAATTTGCTATTCATATTTTAAGCCTCCTAGTGACCAAAAAAATTAAAAGGAAGTTGAAATAATGATGGAAACATAAAGTAGACATATGGTCTATGTTAGTTATTAACTATTTTGAGTGGTATGATTATTTGTCTCACAAGCAGAAAATTTAACATTTTGCAAATTGCTAAATTTTCCATTTTTTTACGACATTTTGGTATTTTTCACAAAAAAACACAGACTGTATCGACCCAAATTTACCACTAATTTGAAGTACAATGTGTCACGAGAAAACAATCTCAAAATCACTGGGATAAGTAAAAGCAAAAAAAGTTATCCCCACTTAAGTGATACATGTCAGATTTGAAAAAAAGGGCTCTGTCAGGAAGGCAAAAACATGCTGTGTCAGGAAGGGGTTAAAAACAAAATGAGAAAATTAATGTGTACACCAAAAACGTAATTATATCTTTGCAGAAAATGGTCTTGTCCCAAAGATCTAGCACCTCCCTGTACAGAGAGATTTGTATAAGTGCATACAAACATAAAAATCACTGCCTGCCATTATTTAAAGAAGACTCCCATGCCTAAACAGGACGTAAGAAATATTTATGCTGTTGAAGTACTGTATTGGTATATTGGGGTTATAAAAACTATTTTTTAAATTGTCAAATTAACAGATTTTGGGCCACTTCATATGGAATGACTCAAACACAAATGGTTTTCTTTAAATATTAACAGTACTGAAACATTTTGAATATTTTAGTAAGAACCAAAATTCTAGCCATGTAAATAAACATGTTTATTGACTTTATGGGCAGTATTCAATGAGGATAATTTGCCCTGTTTCATGGCGAATTTGTGCTATATTCGCGTTGGAAGGTGATTTTTTTGGGTCAGAAAGCGAATCACCCTATTCAACGTGCACTTCTCGCCGTCTTTCTAAGTGATTTTCGCCGTGTGTAGCAAATCGCCATCTTTTCATGGTGAAGTGGAAAGTGAACTTTTAAAATAAAAAAAAATCAGGAATTTTATTCTGAGAAGGGGCATGCTATTTTTATTCATGTACTTATAGCACATGAATATAGATTTAATTATAAAAAAAAATATATTTATTTATTTATTTTTACACATAGCAGCCAGCAGGGGGCCGGGAGCCGAGAGCCGCTCATAAGATATTCATATATTCACTGCTCCCGATCATTACATATGCACGATCAGTGAATACCCGGTCTGCTGCTGGGTCCCCTGCTGGCTCTCCCGGGGGGCAGCTTGTGCTGGCTGGGTCCAGGGGAGCCCTCTTCCCCTCCACATACATTCTGGGGCAGGCAGGCAGACTTCCATCTTCCTGCTGGACGCCGCAGGGGTTAAGATTCGCCGTCAGGGGCAGCGAGCCCCTGCGACGTTGAATAGGGGGATAGCAGGGGGACAGCGAGGCTCCGAAACACGGCGACAGTGCAGCAAATCCTAAACAGGATTCGCTGCACGCCGCGATTATGTACATTGAATACTGCCCTATGAATGACCAACAACTGAACTTTGCATTGAATGACCAACACCAGAACTTTGTGCAATATTGCCTTCATGTTTCTCAACAGACCAATTTATGTATTCAGTTATATTGCGGTTAGGAAATATAGACTGTAAGCTGCAATGGAGAATGCCGTATTGACAATCAGAATCCCGACTGTCAGGCTGTCATCTGGCACTTGAAACTCCAAATCAAAATGTTCAGGACTACAATACGGACATACAAAGGCTTGAGCTATAGAATCCTACCATATATATTCACATGCATACAACTGTAACACGTAGCAACAGAAGTGCTGTTATTGTCCACACTGACATTAAGTCATTTTCAATCATACAGTCTAGTCAGTTATCTAGAGTAGAACTGTAATGTAATACATGATAAAGCGCAAGGCGTGAGGTAATAATTCTGATTTCCAATTACTGTAGCCAGAAATGTTCCATATTTTGCTTACAGACTTTAGTTTAAAAAGTACCTTTAGAACATTTAGATTACAGTGGAAATAACTACATTACAAGAGCATCTCCCTAGGGTACTTTAGCTGAATCTATTTTAATAGGATCCCAAGCACTATAGAATACATTCAAGTTCCATTCCGTTCATATTAGCAAAGCAACACATGAACTGCTCACATCTACAGCAATACATTAGGACATCATGGTTTCATCATTTAGCTTCTTAAAAGCTTTTTAAGAGGCTATATACATAAAGTACTAAGAAAGTTTCATATAGACATTTCTTCCATTAGATATTACATGTAACCCCTGCTATTATATGATTGTTGTTACATACACAGCGTAGTGGTACAGCAATAGCTCATCCATCTCAAGCTCTGAATGGAAGTAGGATAAATCAATGTATCTTGGATCCTTCCATTGCGAGTTTTCTGTGGGGGTGGAGATGCAAGTGTTTGTGCAACTTTAACCACTTGCCTGGTATGGTCGCACCATTTGTGACCACACCAGGCACTGCATTATGTGATCTGATCACAAACAATGCAAGCATGGTCGACTGCAGGAAGTGGATTTTCCTGCAGCTGCTGCTCTCAGAAAGACCCACTCCCTGCTTCCCTGCTTCCCTGCACCACTCGTGTAGCCAGATCCCTGAGTAAATTTCAATAAAATGAAACTCATGTTCTTAACCTAATTCACTCATTTAAAAAAATCCAACAGTTTCGGAATTGTTTGTAGAAAAAGTTAAGTGGTTAAAAAGGAAAAATACTTTTTATACTGTAGATCACTTGAAATGGGTCTGCAATTGGCCCTTGTGTATGGCCCATAAGTTTATGCATAGAGTCAATATTTGTGCGGTTGACCATTCTTTTTCAAGACCTCTACAATTCGCCCTGACATCAATGCTTTCAATCAACTTCTTTGCCACATACTGACTGATGACCATCCATTCTTGCCTAATCAGTGCTTGGAGTTTCTCATCAAAATTTTCTGCAGTGTAGAGGTTACGCTGTGACATCATCAAGTACTAGCACAATTACATCACTCAGTGTCTCTTACTTTTGACCTCCACATGAAGTTATTAACCATTCGATCAGTGCAGGAATACTGAGAATTATTTTAAATTCTCTGAACCATAGGAGTACTAAGCATGAGTGGGACAGATACTAAAACTTAAAATGTTAAAAAAAAAAAAAAAAAAAAAAAAAACAGTCTCTCGTTTGAGGTTTCTGGAAATATATGTATAAATGGGCAGCAAAGATATTGTAAATGATTCGCATTACTGCCTCACAGCACGGAGGTCATGGGTTTGATCCCGACCATGGCACTAACTGTACAGAGTTTGTATATACTCTTTGTGCTTGTGTGGGTTTCCTCCGGGGACTCCAGTTTCTTCCCACAATCCAAAAATATACTTGTAGGGAATATAGAGTGTAAGCTCCACTGGGGCAGGGACCGATGTGAATGTTCAACTATACTCTGTAAAGCGCTGCGGAATATGTGTGCGCTATTTAAATAACTGGTAATAAATGTAGAAACCACGAAGATTATGCATTAAAGATGCGTCTATTACCTTCTTTTGACTTGGAGGACCATTTCATACAACAGAAAAACTGACATTTATTATGGCTTTCTGTAGGATTCATTTACCAGAATAATTGCTACAGTTCTAAGGAGTGCAGGTGACAGACCACCTGCGCTGGATCAGTCTCACGCAGAGCCGCAAGTAAGGTAACATTCTGGTGGGGAAAACTTCATACTGTTAGTGTGTTACTGGTTCATTGCAATTCCATGTGTCAGCTACTGTCATTTCAAGCTTGTATCAGTCTGTATGATGCTGTGTGTGTTAAAGAATTAAATTCTTAGGATCCCATGATCCATAGTAAAAAACACAGACATATTTAGCAATTCTTAAGTCCTTAGAAATTTACCATCACCAACTTCACAACACGATCCTAATTTTATATAAATTGTTTTTACTAGTTTTAAGATGTTTTTAAATCACATTTGTTCCTTTTATTTTAATATACGGATAACATTTTACAAGCAAAAAGAGAAATATGCAAAAAATACCACTTTTGCAGATTACAGGTTGAGTATCCCGTATCCAAAATGCTCGGGACCAGGAGAATTTTGGATAACGGATTATTCCGTATTTCGGAATATTTTAATATTTCAATGATGTATTTTGAAGTATCTTGCATTTATGCTGTATAAACACATAATATACACACAAATATATTTTATTACCACATAAAATACACACAAACATATTTTAATTGTTCAAAAAACAAGGTTTCAAAACGTGAAACAAAATGTGTGTACTATCTCAGCACTGAATTTGAATGCCAAGCAATCATGGTCTTGCACATATATAGTGCCAGTTACATATCATGTCCCCAGTGATGCTGTTACAAATGTCCCCAGTGAGTTTTTAGCAAAAAAAATAATTTTTTTTTCACTTTCTGGAATGTCCGTATTTCTGAATAATTCGGATAACGGATATTCGGATACGGGATACTCGACCTGTATTTCAAAATGAAAAAATTCCTTTTGTGCAGTCAAATTCTAGGTTTCTATGGAATATTATGAATGACACCAAGTACCTAAGCTTAAATCACAAATGCTCACACTAAGTGGTCAGTTAAATCACAAACTTTCATAAATTGCATCAATGGGCCTAATTCAAACATGATTGCAGGACAAATTTGTTTTCAAAACAGGCAAAACTTCTGCACTGTAGGTGGGGCAGATGTAACATGTGCAGAGAGTTAGATTTGGATGGGGTGTTGAAATTTAAGTCTAAATTGTAGTTAAGAATAAAACAGCCAGTATTCACCCTGCACAGAAACGAATACCCCTTTTATACCAAAACGCCGGGTGGCACCCGGGTTTTTGGGCCCAGCTTCAAGCCGGGTGCAACCCGGCGTTTGGTCCCTTTTACACCCCTCCCGGCGCAGGAAATGACATCATCTCCAAGCGACGATCGCCGCCGCCGGGACCTGGACCACTGCACTGGGGGCAAGCCCAGCACTAAGGTAATCTGCTGGGCTGCCCCCAGTCCCCATGCACCCCCCAGCCGTCGTCCGGGAGGTGAGTGGATGCCGCACACAGGCATCCATTCACCTTCTCCGCTGCTGCTGTAAGCAGAGCGTAGCAGACAGCAGCTCAAGCTGTCTATGCAACCCCCCGTCCAACCTGCGGACACTGCGGTCCGCAGGTTGTACGTTCCCCAATGATGTAAATGGGAGCCGGGTCGGATGACCCTGCGTAACCATTTACACCGCCCTCTACCCAGGTCAGGACCTGGGTAGAAGTCGCGTGTAAAGGGACACGGCGTGTCCCATTTACACCGCCGCTGACCCGGGTCTGACGGCGGTGTAAAAGGGGTATAAATAAATCACCCAAATTGAACTTTCTCTACTACCCCTTTCACACAGAGAATAAAATTCCTGGGTGAAGCAGTTCTACCCAGGAATTTAATGAAATACACGGGTCCTTTTTGGAAAGGGTCATTCCAGATCTTAAACTCTGGGGGCCAAATGTAATAGGGTGAGAGTTTCAGAAAGTGAGAGATTTTGGGAGAGTTTTCCCATTTTTTTTTAAAACAGCAATCAATTACATGGCAAAATCAACCTGGCTTTGTAGTGTAATTGAGAGATTTTGGGAGAGTTTTCCCATTTTTTTTAAAGCAGCAATCAATTACACTACAAAGCCAGGTTGATTTTGCCATGTAATTGATTGCTGTTTTAAAAAAAAAAAAATGGGAAAACTCTCCCAAAATCTCTCACTTTCTGAAACTCTCACCCCATTACATTTGGCCCTGGGTCTCCGACCCTGCAAATGACCAGGAGTTTAAGATCCGGGTTGACCATTTCACACAGGTGAAAACCCCATGTAATAGAGCAAATTACCGGGTCTAAATTTTAGACCTGGAGATTTGCTTTCCAGTGTGAAGGGGGTCTGACAGCACTCGGCCGAATAACCCGGTGGTTCAAATGCTAGATTATTCAGCCGCCCCTGTCTGAAAGCTGTATACATATTACATTTGCCCCACCTTCAGTGCACATTGTTTTGCACATTTTAAAAACAAATTTATCCTTCAGTCAGGACAGAACATTAGATCAGAAAAATATTTGGAGCAATAGCTACATTGTTGCAAGTATTCACAGTACAGCTGCCTTCTAGTGTGAATTCTACCTAAAAAGGGTGATCAGCTTCAAACTTTTTTTTTTCTAATTGCAAGATTATCCTAGACCTTAAAAAGGTCTCCATGGACTGTGACAAAAGCAGATGCTTGCATATTTTCAATGATCTACAGTAAATAAATTTACACCATATAGTGGGCAAGGTGGCTCCTGGATTAAAAGAGATTTAAAAGTAAAAAAAAAATATTTTAAATTACAAAATTTGTGGTGTTGACATTTTGAACCTGCCAACCTTAGACACATTGATCTTTTGGCTGTCCAACTAGACACTGGGCGGTATTCAATGTGAATACCGGCGACGTGCAGCGAATCCTGTTTAGGATTCGCTGCACATTCGCCACTGCTCGCTGCGTTCCGTATTCAACGAGTCAGGGGCTCGCTGCCCCTGACTGGCGAATTTGAGCTCCTGCGGCGGACGCCGCAGGGAGCCTGAGGACGGTGGCAGGCAGGGAGATGGAAGTCTCCCTGCCTGCCCCAGAACGTTTGTGGGGAGGTGGGCTCCCCTGGTGCCAGGCAGCACAGGCTGCCAGCAGAGGACCGGGTGTATTCACTACACCCGATCATGCATATGTAATGATCGGGTGAAGTGAATATATGAATATCGAATGAGCTGCTCGGCTCCGGCCCCCTGCTGGCTGCTCTGTGTAAAAAAAAATAATAATAATTTTTAGCATGCCCCTCCTCAGAATAAAATTCCAGATTTTTTGACACCAATTGTAAAAAACAAAACACTTTATTTTAAAAGTTCACCTTCCACTTCACCATAAAAAGATAGCGATTGCTACTCGGTGAATCATGGCAAAAAAAACCTTGAAATGTATTCGCCATCTGGTCATTGAATAGGGTGATTCACCGTTTTAGTCAGAAATTCGCCTTACGGCACAAAATAGCCATAAAAACCTGGCGAATCAGCCTCATTGAATACCGCCCACTGTCTATCCAGTATTTGAAACACACACACACACACAGGTTGAGTATCCCTTATATAAAACGCTCAGGACCAGATAGCTATGATTTGCTGAATAATTTGGTTAACAGATATCCGGATAAGGGATAACCAACCTGTACTAGTAATGCCAACGGATTTCTGTAAATCATACAGCCATGAATATAAAAATTTTAAAAATAGGTCCACAAACTTTAACATGTATCTTTAGAAAGATGAACTGTAGCCCCATACACACACTAGACCAGGGAATCTCAAATTATTTTGTTCTGGGACTCCAGACAATAACAATTATTACAGGACCCCAGCAAGTTACCACAGAATGGTCACCACACATGCATGGAAGCATTGCGGAGGCACAAAATAGTGCAAGCAGTATGGAGTGACAAACTCTTCAACTGACTTTCAAACTGCTTGCATCACTGGCTGAGAGATTAGAGAAATCATCAGTCTGACAGTCAACAACATGGCGTTGCAACTCCACGCCGAGATGGTCGGGATCCACAGTATTAGAAAGACTGCAAAAGACTATATAAAATTTACCTACACGTTCATACAACAAAGGGGTACTTAGTCTTCTCAGGTGGCCTTTCCCACCATTTATCTATTCATTATAAAAGAACTTGGCAGAGAGCCATAACTGCTTATTATGGAGTTATTGTATTTTACAATATTGTAACAAAATGTCCTAGTTAAAGCTATGTACACATCTACGCAAGGTTCAAAATCTCACAGAATTTCCTCTGCTTGAGATACCAATGTGCGGCTCCGTGAGGTCGGTATCACATGGATAAAGGTTATGCAAGCAAAGCTATTTTGATTATGTCCCTTGTACAGGTCAAAATCTCAAGTGAAGATTGTCATGATTGTATGGCTCTGGGGCAGGCAAATCACATAGTCAAATCGCACCGTCTGTACACAGCTTGACATTAGGACTAGTGTTCCCGCTAGGCTGTTTTAGCGGGGCGCTGCGCCCTGCCCGATTTTTAAAGGGAAAAATGCGCCCTGCCCCTCTAGCAGCGCCCCACTAAATCAGCCTGCAGTCTGTCCCGCTGGAGTGCCCGGGCCGTCGCATCGCTGAAGGGGGCTTGCCCGGCCATGGCTACGTCCCAGTAGCTCAGTGACGTAGTCATGGCCGGGCAAGCCCCCTTCAGCGATGCGGCGGCCCGGGCACGCCTCCTGTGGTGACGTCGGCGGCCCGGGCACGCCTCCTGTGGTGACGTCGGCGGCCCGGGCACGCCTCCTGTGGTGACGTCGGCGGCCCGGGTAGGCCCCCTGTAGTGATGTCAGCGTGCCCGGTCTGCCCCTCCAGCGCCCTGCCTCATTTGGTTCCTAGAAGGAACACTAAGGACTATTCTTATTTTGTTGCAAAATATAAATAAATGGGGAAAAAAAAATAAGTAAAACAATCAGGCGATTGTTACATGGTTGGTTTATGGAGACAAAACACCATAGTACCTTGGCCCTAATACAGGTTAATATCCCGTATCCAAAATGCTCGGGACCAGGAGAATTTTGGATAACGGATTATTCTGTATTTCGGAATATTTTAATATTTCAATGATGTATTTTGAAGTATCTTGCATTTATGCTGTATAAACACATCAAATACATGAAATACACACAAATATATTTTTTTCTGTTCAAAAAACAAGGTTTCAAAACATGAAACAAAGTTTGTGTACTCTCAGGCACTGATTTTGAATGCCAAGCAATCATGTTCTTGTACATATATAGTGCCAGTTACATATCATTCCCTCAGTAGTGCTGTTACAAATGTCCCCAGCGAGTTTTTAGCAAAAAAAAATATTTTTTTTTCACTCTCTGGAATGTATGGTTTTCGGAATAATTCGGATAGCGGATTTTCGGATACGGGATACTCAACCGGTACGTAATACATGGGCAGATGCGGGAAGCAGTGATAAGTGAGGAGAAGTGATAAAGGGCCTGGTACTTTATCACTGGCCAATCAACTCCTAAATATACCTTTTAAACCCAGCCTGTAAACTTAGAAGCCAGGAGCTGATTGACCGGTGATAAAGATCCAGGAACTTTATCACTTCTCCATACATCTAGCCCACAGTGTATAACATGGATTCATACAAAACCATTATTTTTGTGTTTAGCATTTATCAGTGTTCCCACCAGCAGAATAAAAACCCACATGAGCTTCTCCCGGAGGATATCTTTGTTATAATCACCTATTCCCATTCAAGGAAATAATTGTGGCATCTTATGTAGCTCAAAATAGGACACAAGTTTGAGGTAAATTCTCTTTTTGTGAAGTGGTATCATAGTCAACAGAATCAATAGTTAAGCCAAGTCATGTCAATAGCTTTGCTAAAAATGACCACATTTGAGGACAGACTATACATGTTACAGGCTGTAAGCAAATGAGTTGATTTTCAAAGGCTACTTCCATTGACACACCAGTTTCTTGGAGAGTTACCAAATATATGATTGCGAGAATTCAGCTATGGTATTTTGACTGCATGCTATTTTTTTAATAAGGAGTCTAAATCAAAAGAGGTTATGACATTACATTTAACATTATGTATGAGCACAAATCCCAAAAGGAGGGGGGAAAAAACAATTGGTCCATGAAATAAAAATGACCATATTTATACAACATAAAAATCAAAAAATAGCTTTAAAAAAATTGCTGAGCTGGAATTTTTGGACAAAAGCCACAAGACTCAGAAAGGAAGACACAAAAATCACAGAAACTGCTTGTGGTGAAGAAAAGAAAGAAAAAATAAAAACCTTGCCATCAGCAGCTATTACTTTCATCTGGCAGGATACAAAACAAAGTCAAGGACAAAAGGCGTTAAACTGAAAGTCAAGAAATGTCTCATTATTGACAATCATCAAAAACTTAAAATGAAAGCACCCACTGTATAAACAGTGAAATAACAAGTCAATTAATGAAAGTAAAAGAGAGAGATATATATATCAATGAAATTGCCTTGTGTGTGCAGCCTAGACTCACGGTCTGCAATATATCTATCTATCTATCTATCTATCTATCTATCTATATATATATTGCAGACCGTGAGTCTAGGCTGCACACACACAAGGCAATTTCAGGAGTGCTGAAGCTCACAAAATGGTAATACAAAAATGCATTAGAGAGCCAGCAACATCAATAAAGTACAAAAAGTATTTATTAGGCATATAAAGTGCATATCGGATCAAAAAACAAGAAAAATAGTTAAAATGCAGGAGGAAGCGTCTACTTAGCATTATAGCAGCAAGACATCTTCACTACGCCAATCCTCCACCAACAAGTCATGACACCCGACAGGCTGTTTCGGTGCTACACTGCACCATGACTAAGGTGCAGTGTAGCACCGAAACAGCCTGTCGGGTGTCATGACTTGTTGGTGGAGGATTGGCATAGTGAAGATGTCTTGCTGCTATAATGCTAAGTAGATACATATACATACATACATACATACATACATACACACACATTTGGAGGGTTGAAAGAAAAAAAAAAAAAAAAAAGGCACAGGAGGTCAATGACCCCTCAAGTCCACTCATGTTTTGACAGTCCACATACCTCCAGACTGTCACGGATCTAGTAAAAAAAAAAAAACTACAGATGTGTCCATAGACATTTCCTCTTATTGTGTGTTCAGTAGCTCTTCAGTTATGCTATGGTGTGGTTCGGTAGAAATAAGCATTTTTCGTGTCACTTTTCCATTAAAATGCATCACATTCACATGACTATACAAATAATACACTGTAGCGTAGTATTTCATATGCAGACACAGATGTACATGTTATGTTCTGACTTGCAGTGAATTTTTGACATCTAATGTTCGTTAGACACTATGTTGAGTACAATGTTGTCCCAAAATGTATACAGTCCATGTTTTCTCAAAACTTCCGTGAGTGAATCTAGCTAAAAGTTCTATTGTATAATTATTATAACTTGTATAATTATTATCTGCGCTGCAGGGGGGTGGTGGTGATATTGTTTCTTAAACTTTATGATCCGCATACATGAGCAGCATGCATGCACAAGGGCACAGAAGCTGGAAAATGTGTGCTCTAGATTTTTTTTTTTTAACCCCTTCCTGACAGAGCCAGTTTTTGCGTTCCTGACAGAGCCCTTTTTTTCAAATCTGACATGTATCACTTAAGTGGGTATAACTTTTTTTTGCTTTTACTTATCCCAGTGATTTTGAGATTGTTTTCTCGTGACACATTGTACTTCAAGTTAGTGGTAAATTTTGGTCGATACAGTCTGTGTTTTTTTGTGAAAAATACCAAAATGTCGTAAAAAAAAATGGAAAATTTTGCGATTTGCAAAATGTTAAATTTTCTGCTTGTGAGACAAATAATCTTACCACTCAAAATAGTTAATAACTAACATAGACCATATGTCTACTTTATGTTGCCATCATTATTTTAACCTCATTTTCATTTTTTTGGACACTAGGAGGCTTAAAATATGAATAGCAAATTCTCAAATTTTCAAGAAAATTTCAAACACTGATTTTTTTAGGGACCAGTTCAGTTCTGATGTGACTTTGAGGGACTTGTATGTGAGACACCCCCATAAATGATGCCATTTCAAAAACTGCACCCCTCACAGTATTCAAAACAGCATTTTGGAAGTTTGTTAACCCTTTAGGTGTTTCACAGGAATTAAAACAAAGTGTAGGTGAAATTTCAAAATTTCTTTTTTTTTGCAGAGTTTCAATTTTAATACATTTTTCTAACGAATACAGTAGATTTTACTAGAGAAATGTGACTAAAAATTGATTCCCCCAATTCTTTGGTTTTCATAAATATCCTATATGTGGCCCTAGTGTGCACGGTGACCAAACCACAGGCTTCATAATAGAAGGAGCACCTACTTGATTTTGGAGCCTCCTTTTTAT
>NC_139217.1:311096054-311106054 GCF_055691185.1 Crinia signifera
AGTCACTTACATATGCATGGACGCTCAGGAAGAAGTGGGTGGGCAGCTGACATCCGGTAATGTCAGCTGGCTGCCCCCATACCCACGTCATCGGGGGGCATTTGCATGAGAATGCCAAGCGTTCTCATGGCAGCCCATAAAACACTGAGCCCGGCTCACCATCCCACGCCCCTCCGCACCCCCCACCCCTCCCCACCCCCTGCAAGCAATGTTGGATGTGTGCACCTGGCAAACAGTTTGTTCGCCGTGGCCACACGCACCCTGTGTCTGCACATACACAGAAGTAAGCCTGTGCATGCACAGACGCAAAACATTGGCCCCGTGTGAACAAAGGGACCGATGCAAATGGACCAGAACTGTGATGCTAATCCACCTTTATACATTTCCTGAACTGCTACCGCCAAGCACACCATTACATAGATTACAAAGCAGGCATCACTGAATCTGTTCAATCACATGCCCTGCCCCCTCCCTGCTCTCCCTTCTTTGATTGCAGCATCTCTTGTGTGGCCAGGTAGAATCATGATGACACCGTGGCAGCTGAGCACCCAGCAGCAGAGTTAGACAGGTTCCCTCCAGGTTGGAGTGGGAGGTACACTCAACAGAAGTAAGGGAGCAGGAGCAGGTACAGCACAGCAGTAGGCTTCATAGGCACTAATATATGGGCATAATGTGTGTAAGGGGCACTTCTCTGTGGGAATAATGTGTGTAAGGGGCACTACTCTGTGAGCATAACATCTGAAAGGGCCACTACTACTTTGTGCCATAACATTGGAAAGAGGCACTACTATGTGGCATAATGTGAATAACAGACACTACTGTACAGTGTAATGTGAATTGATACTATTCTGTGGCCACCCCCATCCCTGTGAAGCTATGCTCCTATATTTCTGGTGCACACCTCCACCTCACACTGTCCTTATGTTGAATATGGCGGTTGGGGGCTCCATTTCTTCTTCTGGCACAATACTCCACAATGTCTAGTTACAGCTCCACCTATCACAATTTTTTTCATTGGTGCTATACTGATAAAAAATATTTTTCCTATGATTTTCCATATGTCTGGATGCCAAGAACAGTGGCCCTGGGATATGTATGACCTTTCATTTTTATTTATGACATCATTATTGTGGTTGATGATGTTGAACAGACCAGATCTTATTATTACAATTCAATATCTTGAGCTTTATTAATTATTAAGTATGACACGGAGTAACAATAATGGGGTAGTTGCCCCAAATCTTCTTTGATGTTGCTGCATGGCAAACGCTAGGTTTGTAATTTTTAAGCAAAATTATATTTATTATGTTTTTGAATCCCAGTTACAAAATATCCCTTTCTTTCATCTCTGTATTTTTGCTGTATGTCTAAAGTTGATATTTGTATGTGACTAAAGGCCTACATACATCTGCAATATATTTGTATCCTGGAGTGTTTGTTCAGTGCTGTACAGTATTTTCTACCCTACTGGCGATCCCTATTAAAAAGTGAGCAAAATATCCATACAGGGGATGATTTGGATGCCAGGATGCTGGGATAGTTTCTGGTCGGCTGGGTCCAGCTCCCCTCTCAGTGGTCATTCTCCTCCCAAGCTGTGCTGATACATACAAATTTATGGCTGCCTAGAGATGCGCAGCTCACGATTGAGCCACTATTGAGTCACGAGATGGTTCCTGGAGTGAATTGGTTCTTTTTCAAACACGGTCATTGAAGAAACGTCAGACATTTTTCTATATAAAACATGAGCTCATATAGAGTGGGAGACATCAAAGTGGTGGAAATGAAGGATCCGCAGTGTGCCTGTTTCCATCATGGTTATCTTGTATTTTAAGAATATTGCAACTAAGACTACTTTTATGGACCAGTTAACACAGTACCATATAAATAGCAGCTATGGGGTTCTTATTACCAGTGAGCCGTGAGTTGGTCCAAACAACCGGTTCTTTTCTGTGAGCTGAGCCATTCGGAGATGCTCACGGAAAAGAGCTGAGTTGCTCATCTCTATGGCTGCCACAGTTGTAACTTCTGCACATGTGCAGAAGCTCATTCAACCCGAAGCCACGTGGCAATGGCGGGCTGAGCCAGGGGGCAGCCTTTTATTGTTAAAAGGGTCATATGCAGACATCCCCTGCATATATGTGGCTTGCTGAAGGAGGCTGTTAGTACGGCATCTGCTGCTGTCTGCAGCCACTCCCTACCACCCTCACTGTCATAGCCGGGTACCTCCTCAAGCTCCTCAGCTGCTCAAGGAGGCAAAGCTGACCAGGTATGACAGTGGGAGCAGCTTTAGCCAGCATCCATATGACAGAAGGCAAAAATCATGATTGCTGGTAATTTTGCTGCCACTGCTGAGGGAAGTTTAGGATTTTATTCCTACTACACAGCCAGCCAATGTGCCAGGGGCCATCTGAGGACCTACCCAGTGAAAGTACGACTGCACTATGCCCACTCCCCTTCCCCAGCATCAGTTCAAAGTAAGATCTACATTGCACACCAAGCAATACATGCCATGTAACGTGGTGGGTATGTGCACGTGGTGGTGGGCAGAGCCCTCAGCCGGGACTACTGTTTAGAACAGCCACGGCAAACCCTACACTGGCTCTGTTGACCTCCTCTTGCAAATGGCTGTAGTCTGCAGTTAGCTAGGCTTCATCTTTAATCGTCGAGTTCAAAGTTAGGCCCACTCCAACCCCAATGCAAGCAGGTCTCACGAGATGACAAAACTATGGCGATTGTCAGAGGTAGTGTCAAAAGGAGATCTAGATAATGGGACCTATCTGGATGGAACACCATGACTGACAGCATGAGGCCAAGGAACGGCAGTGTGACCTAGTCACAGACACCAGATATAGATGAACCGAGGTGCCACCAAAAAAAAAAAAAAGCCAAAGCAAATACAGGATACACAATAACTGATGGTATCCCAAAACAGGCGTAAACCCACAACCGTTGGCCTCTCCGTACCTAGAAGAGCTGGACTAAGGAAATAACTAGACCCAAGAACACCCGTCAGCTTGCCCACCGTAACAAAGAAAGTAACAGAACCAGGCTCCACTAAAGCACTTACGTGACCAGACTGCGAACCCCGGCTTAAATTTGGTACACATTTAAAAGTATTTTTAGATATCAATTTGCAGTATTTAGTTTCCATTTGTAGATATAAAGGCAATATGCACCAGTTACTCAAAACTTTTCTAATTATCTCTGGCAACCCTCCATCTCTAGCATTTTGAAGACCAAATAATATACTTTGCTCTGATTGGTGAAGGATAAATGCAATTAACAAATTGTGAAATTAGCTCTACATATATTCTTTCTCATAATATAATTGCAGCAATAATGACGGATCCAAATATGGATTTTATTATCTATCAAAAGATCCAATGAACCCATGTGTTATAATATTTTGCACTCATTACTGTATACTGGTTTAGCCACAACTCTTACTGCTTATGTCTTTAGAGCAGTTGAATTTATTAAGGTTTGCAGTGCATGGTTTTGATTAAATATTTATCCAGCCTAAAATGTATGCTAAGTGATACACTAAGAGATAAGAACATGAAATGCGCATAAGAGATAACAAATAGAGGTACGTTTTATAATGACATAGAAAATGTCAATAATACAGACAAAATGAATTATTCCGAAACATCATTGAGCGTGGTTTGTAAGGTATTCTCAATACGCAATACACATGTCAGATAAAACATATGAAATCTGAAACACCAGAGACAGGTCTATGAAAAAGAAAAAATTAAAAATTAGAAAAATCAGTAATCACATACTGGCCAGCATGGTTTTATGTGAAGGTTAATAGGTCTGCTGGAATAACTAGAATTAATTTGTTCTTTAGTTACCTGGGGTGTTTTTTTTCTGTGACAGTGCTCAGAGATCAAATGTGTCTGTGGAGAATGAGAGACAAGCTTGCTCACCATGACTAGTAACTGTGAACATGTAGATTTTGATTGATTGATCAGAGGGTGGCAGTATAATGCTAACAACGTCTGTGTCCAGAAGAATCTTTAAAAAAAAATACGCAGAGATATTACAGTTCCCTATCAGGGCCGGCGCCACCACTAGGCAAATCTAGGCATTTGCCTAGGGCGCCGGCCACTGGAGGGCGGCATTTTGTGGCGCCCGGGTACCTGTCCTACGGCGCTGTGTATTTAAATCTGGCGGCGGAGGCAGCGGGGGTCCCTGCAGTCCATTAGAAATCACAAGCGCTATCCGCCGGGCTATGCGGAAGCGCTTCTAGTGTGAAAACTCTGGCAGCACGGCGCACGCTGATCTCAGCCAATCAGCGTGCTGCCAGTGTTTTCACACTAGAAGCGCTTCCGCATAGCCCGGCGGATAGCGCTCGTGATTTCTAATGGACTGCAGGGACCCCCGCTGCCTCTGCCGCCAGATTTAAATACACAGCGCCGCAGGACAGGTACCCCCCGCCCCCCCCCCGGCACCGGGGCGCCCCCACCCCAACTCGCCTGGGGCGCTCCGGTGCCTTGCACCGGCCCTGTTCCCTATATTAAACTATCATTTATTTATGGAGCAGAAATATTAAAATTTTAAACATCACAGATCCACTTAAAGTTAATAAAAAGTGACTTCCTCAGTCAAGATTTCTCTTGCTATAAAATTACTTTGCTCAGTTCTCAAAGTGCTTATTTAACATAAAAACATAAAAAATAAGTACAAATGACAGTTTTAAACCCAATTTGAGACACATAATAAGTTGTAAAGCTGGCAAATGTATACATATTGGCAATTTTACATAAGTTTTATGAGCAGAAAAGGTCCATCTGCTGGTTATACAAGCTTGTTGAAAAGTTTCACACATCTTCAGATACCAGCTGCATTTATAAATGTGTAAATAGAAACTGCATAACATTTACATAGATCATACAATATTCGCACACCATTTGCATAGGAAAATTATTTTTATTTTAAATTAACCATGCGTGCACATTTAAAGTAATCAAGTTTGTCTATACAGATATATAACCTGGACAAATGTTCTGGGGTTTCCCAGGCCGCTAGCACTATTATAAGATTAGCCCTCATTTGTTAATGTGCCCAGCTGATATCACCACTTCCCGTTAGGTGTTCCCTGTCATGTGTAAATACACTTTCTCAGGGCTGTGATGCATACACTCTACATTTAGGGGGTTATTCAGATTCCTTTGTTCCCCCGCGCATTCACACAGGGGACCAATGTTGCATTTCTGCGCATGTGCAGACACAGGGTGCGTGCGGCCACAGCTAACAGAATGTAGCCAAATGCACTCCCCGGCCATCCTAGGCTGCGGGTGGGGGGCAGTGGGATCGGATGTCAGCTGCCTGCCCAGTTTCTGTGAAGTGTGCACACAATCTAAGTGACCTGAGAGTCACTTAGATATGTGTGCTTGTTCCACATCATTTGATGGTGGTTCCAAATAGGCTGCGATTGGATGTTTATGTTAAACATCCATTCACAGGCTGTGCGAACGAACCCGGCATGCGAGGGAGGGGGCGGACAGACTGCCATCTGGCACGCGGCGTCTGGGATATTTGCAAGGCCTGTGAATTCGCAGCCTTGTGAGTTAACCAGAAATAATTTTTTTGGTGCACATGAAACAGGTTGGATGAGCATCTCTGGTGCTCATATTTGTTATGATACTAAGAAGAAAATCTACTCACAGATACAAACTAGCATTTATGAACTGCCCCATGAAGCCATAATGCATGTGTTAAATATAAGCTTAAAGAATAAAAATCACTCACAAAAAGAACTATATTAATAAGGGAATACTAATTAAACAAGACAAGATATACAGCCAAACCTCGAAAATGGGATATATGTAGTTTGCACATTTATTATGAGGGTGCTGCAGAAGAAATTGACTATATTGGAGACATCTCCTGTGTTCCTTCCGCTGGTGTTCGCAAAGGTAGTCCCTGTCTAGATCAACCATGTTATGGTTGACCAGCCTTAGTTAGACACCTAAAGATGGTCAACTGCTTCTAGATTTACAGTAATGAATGCTAGATGCAAGCTTTAGATCGACAGGAGTGCGGTCGACAGTCACATTGACATGAATTTTTCAAGTTTTTGGGTGGCTTTGTTGACATAGGTCAACATGGACACTGTATAAGTGCACAGTGACCCTTTCAATGGCTCGTGTTTCGGGCACGGTGCTGTCGACCAGATACAATCTATGGATACATTAAAGGAAGTAATCCCTGCCAACATTATCTTTATAGCAGTCACTGTGAGTTTTTTCATATCCAGACAACGAATCTACGATGTCTAGATCGACCATGTTATGATCAACGATGCTTAGTCAAATGCGACTAGTTAGATGCCTAAAGATAGTCAACAGCATCAAAATCGACAGTAACAGAACTTGAATGCAAGCGCGAGGTCAACAGAAACGTGGTCGACGGTTATATGGTCTACATGTTTTTCTCATTTTTTGGTGCAGGTGCAGGTCAACTTGGTTAATAATTAACTATCAAAAGGGACATAGAGTTAGATTATAATAGTGCCCGAAGCATGGTGAGCACAGTCAGCTATGCGAGGGGAACTGTGCACTTATACAGTGTCTATGTTGACCTCTTCGACATAGACTATTATTAGGTGTCTAACTAGGCCGGTCAACCATAACATGGTCGATCTAGAGAATGTTGATCCACTATACCATAACTGTGTTTTGTATACCCTTATTTATGCATTGTTCTTATAGATTTTGTATAGATGTAGAAAGAATGGGGGGTGTACTGCACTTTAATGAGAATTAGACATGCATACCAAATGAGAAAAAGAATAATGCATTAATGGGTGCAAAAAAGACAGAATTGTTTTTCAAAAATAAGATTTTCAACTGCATCCTCCAGCATTTTATACATTCATTTTACTGTAATTTGCTTGAAAAGGGTTTAATGATGATTGTGGTATCATTACACCCTTTATAAATAAATGTCAATCATTTAGTGAGTATGATTTGTATACGTATTCTTGATTTTCAGAACTTATTAGACTACACAGCTTTTTCTTTCCACATATTCGAACTTTGGACTTGCTTAACAAAATATACAGTATAATATGCTTCTTCTTGCATTATAGAGTCATATAATCCTGACAGGTGGAGTGATGCAGCCAGTGCCAGATTAAGCCTTCGGGGGGCCCGGGGTACTTTAGCCAGGGGGGCCCCCTTGCACTTGTCATTACTGGCCGCACACTGCATGGGAGAATATTACACTGTCAAAACACAGAGTAAAGGCAGTATAAACTTGGTCAATGGGTAACTGCATATATATATATATATATATATATATATATATATATATATATACACACATATATATACACATATATATACACACACACACATACACACATAAATACATACCATATGAAAAGCCTGTGTTTGTCCCTCTGCACCTTACTCTGTAGGAGACCTCACAGTCCTAGTGCTGCCTTTGATTAAAAACCCTCCCATGACTAAGCTGCTGCTGCTGTTCTCCATGGGCATGTAATGAGCTCCACCAATTAGAGCTCAGCACACCATTAATCATTGTCACATTGGCAGATAGGTGAAGCTGCAGCACTACCCCACTCCCATGCACAAAACCTTTAGCTAAAAAAAAAAAAAAATTAAAAAATACATGCCAACCACAGGGGGCCCCTAGCTAGTGGGGGGCCCAGGGGCACTGACCCCTTGTGCCTCCATTATAATCAGCATCTGACTGAGGATACACCCAATTCCTGGTTCACTGAATTATACTACTGAAAGTCAGTCTGGAAGCTATCATCTTAAAAACTGACATTCATTAATGAGTGTTAACTTCTCTGTCCAGCATTGAGTTTGATTCCTGGTTGCTATGGAGCCTATTTTCTTTGTCTGATCAAAATAAGATAGAGAATTTGATGTTATCAACCTGTGTACAACGGTATTTCTAAATGAACTCTCATTGAGAACTTCAGCTTATGGTTCACAGACCAGATTAGATCCCGATTACCCCTGAAGAAGTCCTAAAGGACGAAACGCGTAAGGTCAACTTTGTTGGATCGTTTCTGTACAACTGTATTCCGGTGTCGGATCATCCTTTTGGATCTATTGTCCAAATTTTATGTGATGTTTTAGGTACTTATGTAATATCTGGGCTCCCGTTTTTCTTATGAGACCGTGTCCCCTCACGGGGCTCGCTGCGCTCGCCACGCTTCGGGCACGGTGGCTCGCTGCGCTCGCCACACTATATAAAATCAACTCCATGTGTATTTGGATAGTAGGGGTATGAAAAAATGGGGTGCATTTAACATGGGAGTCCAGATAATACATAAGTACCATGTTTTATTATCGAATTTGAAGTTCTATGTATTCTGAACTGTAATAAATACAGATTTTTTAAAGTGTATAATTTCTGTGGTGGAGAAATTCTATAGGGCTCACTCCTATTCTTTTCCTTTTATATATATATATATATATATATATAACTTTCATCGGGCTGCTCCCATCCTATGGAATGCCCTTCCACGCACAATAAGACTCTCCGCTAGCCTCCAAACTTTCAAGCGCTCCCTGAAAACTCACCTCTTCAGGCAAGCCTATCAAATTTAAGTTCTACACGCATAACCCTCTGAGGCACTTATGTATTATATAGCTTCCTTTCTGGACTTGTAACTTGGTGGGACTGCTATGCTATTACTGATGCCTGTCCTAATAATAAATATATTTATATATATATATATATATATATATATATATATATGCAGATGGGTACTGGCACTCCCATGGACTTCACAAAAACAGATTTCGGTACACATGTTATCATAGTCAGAGTTTCACTTCCTTTTTCAACACAATAAAGTTCAGCAAGAGGGGTAGCAAAAATACTTACCTAAATACAACGTCAATAAGGGGTTTACCTTCCACGTGAGGCGTCTTACCAGCACCGGCATTATGTACCAGGCTGGGTGTCCCCACAAGTTTATATAATCAGCTGACATCGAGTCGGCTATCCAGGCCAGCATCTCCGTTGATATGGGGATCAAAAAAACAATCACATAAACAAAGTGCAGTACAGTGATGAATCATAATGAAATAACATAAAGTGTATCTATCAGGTAAAATGGTTGCAGGCAGCATGTATTGTACCACTCATCGTATTCAAGCATAAATAAATAAGTAAATTAGAAAGAGGGATGCAGAGAAGAAACATTAAGATGAGGGAATGTATACATAAAAGACTAGGCAAAGAGGAATGCAGTTATCTATAGAGATAATCGGAAAGATATTTATAAGAACATATTCAAAGAGAAATATTCATTGAGTCCCCGTGGACTAATGGTATCTAGTGTAAAAATCCATGGACACGAGTTGAAGATGTTTTTTGCCTCAATCTCCACCGTGGATATCAATAGGGACTTGATCAACGATAATATGTTGGAGGGACACAAGGTTATGTTTAGACAAAGTGAAATGTTTTGTAAAAGGTTGGTCAATTTCCTTTTTTAATGCTCCTCGAATAGCAGAGTGGTGGAGCACCATTCGTGTGAAAAATTCAACCAGAGAGGTTTTGCAACCTCGGTTCTTCAACAAGCTAAGGATAAATTTACCATTATTCCTCATTTGGAAACAATTCTCTTCATTTGACTAATTATATTGGGTACAAAACTTTAATACCACTGATAATTCTATAAAAGAACATACATAACATACTAAAACATTTGCGGATAATGCCTTGCTATACTCTGGGGCGGAATATAAGAGATATCATCATGAGGACAGATATTACCAAAAAAATTGCACTTACTGCCCAGATAAAACCGGAAGGCTGTTATAAATGCCAAGGCTGCACCCCTTACAGACACATGACTGCTGGCAAATTCTTTTTTCATCCTCATCCTGGATACAAATTTACTATCACATAGCATAACCCGCAAGGGAATTTAATGAGATATATTACTCTGACCTGTACTAGTACCTATGTTATATATCTAATTAAATTCCTTGTGGGTTATGCT